>NW_023994155.1:0-90000 GCF_015586225.1 Lucilia sericata | reverse complement strand
TACAAATCTCCCTTCACAACATAATAAATTAAACCCACAGATGTTATTTTAACTTTTAAAACACAGTAATAATATTTACTACTTCTACTTTAATTTAGCAAATAAACGTATAAAATGTATTTAAAACATAAAATGATGTATTATTTCCTTTCCCCCTTTGTCATCAATCAGGAAATAAAACTAACATTCACTTTTTTCAACATTGTTAGACTACATTCTATTTTTTTTTATCAATGAATCTTTAAACCAGCAGTCAAAAATTCTATTATTTATCATTCATCTAAAATATCGGTCAAGTTCAAGCTAATAAATAATTAAAATTAAAGTGCCAAAACTTTGTTAAAACTTCTAAAACAAATTTGGTATCACAAAGAAAGAAAAAAAAAAACTGACAAAAAAATACTACAGATTTTAGAAAACAGCAAAATTCAAAACAACAGTTAATTTGGCAAAATATTAATACTTTAAATACACGCTAAAATGGCATTAAATTAGCATAAAAACTAATTAATAAGATACACTGTAAAAATATTTATATTTCTGAAATATCATTTCAACAGATAAAAAACCAAGAGACTGTTAGTCACTTGATCTGTCAAGTGCTTAAAGTTTTTGAAATTTTTTGTATTCCCATGAAGACAAATTAAACATGATTCACTTTATTTGGTCTACAAATATGAGGGCGTTTCAGTGTTAAACTATGTATTTCCTAGTCCATATTGTAATTTCCAAAAGAAACGAAATACTTTAAATGTTTAAAAGTTAATGGTGAATCATTAAAACCATTTATCATCAAGATGCTGTGGCTGTACTGCATTTGCTTTTCTCTGGTCTTCAATGATTTTTGAAAAAAAAGATAATAAAAAAAGTGAATGGATCTTTTTGATTTACTGTAGGTTTGTGTATTAAAAAATGTAATTGTCATCTTCAAAAGTTTTTTATTTAATAATTTTAAGCGACAAAGGCTTATTACAACAGTTTCTTTTTAGTTGACAAGACTGGTCTCCGTGTCAGCCATTTTTAATGCTAGCATGTGATTTATATTTTTTTTCGCAAAATTTAATTTTCATCAGAACACTATTGTTTTTTTTAAGTCAAAATTTTATTATAAATTCTAAATTGATTTTTAGAATTAAGTCGGCTTCTTGTAATTTATGAAAAGTCGACCTTCCGACATTTGTATATAAAAAGTCGATCTTCTACTTTGTTAGGACAAAAGGATTCATCCAAAAACAGGGAAATATTTTATAATGACAATTTTATTTAGAAAGATGTGCTTGGGAAGTATTGCCTAATCTGTCTATCGATGCAGAACGCTCTCTCTCTCTGGGTAGTTTTACTTCAAAACAGGGTATTCAAAATTGACAAGGCTAATTTTTGGGCTCAAATGAAAAGCTGTTCCATTATGTTAGCCTAGTATATAGTTAAGACTATAGCCTAGTCTATAGTTAAGACTATAGGATGGCCTATAGTTAAGACTATTGCCTAGTCTATAGTTAGGACCATAGCCTAGTCTATAGTTAAGACTATAGATATAGACTATAGTCTATAGATTACACTGTAGACTAGACTAGACTAGACTAGACTAGACTATAGACTAGACTAGACTAGACTATAGACTAGACTATAGACTAGACTATAGACTAGACTATAGACTAGACTATAGACTAGACTATAGACTAGACTATAGACTAGACTATAGACTAGACCATAGACTAGACTATAGACTAGACTATAGAGTAGACTATAGAGTAGACTATAGAGTAGACTATAGACTAGACTATAGACTAGACTATATACTAGATTATAGACTAGACTATAGACTAGACTACAGACTAAACTATAGACTAGACTATAGACTAGACTATAGACTAGACTATAGACTAGACTATAGACTAGACTATAGACTAGACTATAGACTAGACTATAGACTAGACTATAGACTAGACTATAGACTAGACTATAGACTAGACTATAGACTAGACTATAGACTAGACTATAGACTAGACTATAGACTAGACTATAGACTAGACTATAGACTAGACTATAGACTAGACTATAGCTAGACTTAGACTAGACTATAGACTAGACTATAGACTAGACTATAGACTAGACTATAGACTAGACTATAGACTAGACTATAGACTAGACTATAGACTAGAGTATAGACTAGAGTATAGACTAGACTATAGACTAGACTATAGACTAGACTATAGACTAGACTATAGACTAGACTATAGATAGACTATAGACTAGATTAGACTAGACTATAGACTAGACTATAGACTAGACTATAGACTAGACTATAGACTAGACTATAGACTAGACTATAGACTAGACTATAGACTAGACTATAGACTAGACTATAGACTAGACTATAGACTAGACTATAGACTAGACTATAGAGACTAGACTATAGACTAGACTATAGACTAGACTATAGACTAGACTATAGACTAGACTATAGACTAGACTATAGACTAGACTATAGACTAGACTATAGACTAGACTATAGACTAGACTATAGACTAGACTATAGACTAGATTATAGACTAGACTATAGACTAGACTATAGACTAGACTATAGACTAGACTATAGACTAGACTATAGACTAGACTATAGACTAGACTATAGACTAGACTATAGACTAGACTATAGACTAGACTATAGACTAGACTATAGACTAGACTATAGACTAGACTATAGACTAGACTATAGACTAGACTATAGACTAGACTATAGACTAGATTATAGACTAGATTATAGACTAGACTATAGACTAGACTATAGACTAGACTATAGACTAGACTACAGACTATAGTTTAGTCTGTAGTCTAGTCTGTAGTCTAGTCTATAGTCTAGTATATAGTCTATAGTATAGACTAGACTATAGACTAGACTACAGACTAGACTATAGACTAGACTATAGACTAGACTATAGACTAGACTATAGACTAGACTATAGACTAGACTATAGACTAGACTATAGACTAGACTATAGACCAGACTATAGACTAGACTATAGACTAGACTATAGACTAGACCATAGACTAGACTATAGACTAGACTATAGACTAGACTATAGACTAGACTATAGACTAGACTATATACTAGACCATAGACTAGACTAGACTGTAGACTAGACTATAGACTAGACTATAGACTAGACTATAGACTAGACTATAGACTAGACTAGACTATAGACTAGACTATAGACTAGACTAGACTATAGACTAGACTATAGACTAGACTATAGTTTAGTCTGTAGTCTAGTCTGTAGTCTAGTCTATAGTCTAGTCTATAGTCTAGTATATAGTCTATAGTATAGACTAGACTATAGACTAGACTACAGACTAGACTATAGACTAGACTATAGACTAGACTATAGACTAGACTATAGACTAGGACTATAGACTAGACTAGACTAGACTATAGACTAGACTAGACTAGACTATAGACTAGACTATAGACTAGACTATAGACTAGACTATAGACTAGACTATAGACTAGACTATAGACTAGACTATAGACTAGACTATAGACTAGACTATAGACTAGACTATAGACTAGACTATAGACTAGACTATATACTAGACCATAGACTAGACTAGACTGTAGACTTGACTATAGACTAGACTATAGACTAGACTATAGACTAGACTATAGACTAGACTATAGACTAGACTATAGACTAGACTATAGACTAGACTATAGACTAGACTATAGACTAGACTATAGACTAGACTATAGACTAGACTATAGACTAGACTATAGACTAGACTATAGACTAGACTATAGACTAGACTATAGACTAGACTATAGACTAGACTATAGACTAGACTATAGACTAGACTATAGACTAGACTATAGACTAGACTATAGACTAGACTATAGACTAGACTATACTAGACCATAGACTAGACTAGACTGTAGACTAGACTGTAGACTAGACTATAGACTAGACTATAGACTAGACTATAGACTAGACTATAGACTAGACTATAGACTAGACTATAGACTAGACTATAGACTAGACTATAGACTAGACTATAGACTAGAACTATAGACTAGACTATAGACTAGACTATAGACTAGACTATAGACTAGACTATAGACTAGACTATATACTAGACCATAGACTAGACTAGACTGTAGACTAGACTATAGACTAGACTATAGACTAGACTATAGACTAGACTATAGACTAGACTATAGACTAGACTATAGACTAGACTATAGACTAGACTATAGACTAGACTATAGACTAGACTATAGACTAGACTATAGACTAGACTATAGACTAGACTATAGACTAGACTATAGACTAGACTATAGACTAGACTATAGACTAGACTATAGACTAGACTATAGACTAGACTATAGACTATAGACTAGACTATAGACTAGACTATAGACTAGACTATAGACTAGACTATAGACTAGACTATAGACTAGACTATAGACTAGACTATAGACTAGACTATAGACTAGACTATAGACTAGACTATAGACTAGACTATAGACTAGACTATAGACTAGACTATAGACTAGACTATAGACTAGACTATAGACTAGACTATAGACTAGACTATAGACTAGACTAGACTAGACATAGACTAGACTAGACTATAGACTAGACTATAGACTAGACATAGACTAGACTATAGACTAGACTATAGACTAGACTATAGACTAGACTATAGACTAGACTATAGACTAGACTATAGACTAGACTATAGACTAGACTATAGACTAGACTATAGACTAGACTATAGACTAGACTATAGACTAGACTATATACTAGACATAGACTAGACTAGACTATAGACTAGACTAGACTAGACTAGACTATAGACTAGACTATAGACTACTATAGACTAGACTATAGACTAGACTATAGACTAGACTATAGACTAGACTATAGACTAGACTATAGACTAGACTATAGACTAGACTATAGACTAGACTATAGACTAGACTATAGACTAGACTATAGACTAGACTATAGACTAGACTATAGACATGGTAGTCTATATACGAGACTATAGTATAATCTATAGTCGATAATATAGTCTAATCGTCGAGTCGAGATTATAATCTAGTAGGGTGATCGATTATTCGACATTTTCCAAAAACCGGTTTTCGAATAGTTCGAATACTTGACATTTGAAAAAAACCGGTTGATATTTTTCAAATTCAGAAAAAACCGGTTAACCGGTTTTTCATTATAAATAAAAAATCTATTTTAATTTGAAAAAATTAACGTTTATGTTTAAATTTGATTAATAAAACATGGCCCGAACTGATTGTTAACAGTTTAAAAGATTATCGGCTGTATTTATAAAAACTTATTTTAGGTTTATTAAACAATTTTAGGCAAAATTCATGAAAATCGTATTTATAAACGTGAAATAGCTTAAAACACCTTCAATAAACCATTGACAATTAGAAGAATTTTATATTTTGAGGAAAAAACTCAAATCTAGGCATTATTGGAATAATGCATGAATATTTGACAATATTCCAATTGTCCAGCACTATTTTTAGGCAATTTGGAAATGCCCGTCTGTCAACCAAATGATGAACAAAATCATTTGTTTTGGCTTTTTCAAAGTTTGTTGGTTAAATATAATGCCATAAAGTAATTGACCATGTAAATTATATTGATTAGTGTTATACTAATGCAAAATATATTCGCCGGCATTGAAATTTGTCAAATATCAAAGAAATTTATCAATATTTGCAAAAATTTATCAAAAATTACAAGGAAAATAAGTAAAAATAAGAAAATGTGTCATAGTGATGTATATTTTGTCGCAAAATATCCGTTATTCGGATACTTTTAATAATAATTAGAAATTATATGTTATATTTATACATCTGAACTAAATAGACATTTATTAAAGCCATATATATATTTATTTTTCTTAAAAGTTTGTTTTTATTGTCAAAAATCTATTATAAACAAAAATATGAAATTAAGAAAACCGAATCAACGAATATTTTATCCTAATTGTACGCAACACTAACACATAAAATGACAGCCATATTGTACAGTGCTGCCAACTTAAACATAAATCAGCACAATAGTTAATATACGTTTATTATTTGTTTATGAATATCATAATTTTATTAATGGTTTTTAAGGCTAAAGTGTGCTTTAACTATTGAGTGCATTAAACGCAAAATAAGATTTTTTTATAAATACAAGCGTATAACTTTAGATCTAGTCCAGGGGTCGGCAAACTATGGCTCGCGAGCCAAATGCGGCTCTTTGGATGTGGAGCTGTGGCTCTTTAGTTTCATACAACATTTTATTTATTTTATAAAAAAATATTTGTATAAATATTTCAAAATCATTCCGAATCGATTAACGAGCAATATATTAAAACTAACAAAACAATTCGCAAATGTTTCTACAATATACACAACTTTTTTAACTCTGCTTAATCGTTCTGTACATGAGCAAAACAAAATACTTTTTGAGTGAGAAAGAAAGAAAACAACACAATTAGCTTTTCGCTCATTTCCTTGCGTTTATTTGCCCCTACAATCGTGCATTTGAGAATAAATCCTCATTGAGCCATTTGGTATTGGAGAATTGGAAGATTTAGGTAAAAAGCCAACTAACAAATGAAAATTTAGAGTCATTTTTGAAACTTTAAACAACAAGTTATGATCCAAGCTTTCTAAAGCCATACAATCCTATCACTCCCATTGAATTTGTTCCATGTACAAGTTAATATTGTAAGAAAATGTTTAATTCTTTAAAGTGTTTATTGAAAAATTCCCTATAAACAAATGGGGTATCATATCAGTGATCCTGCCATTAGATAAGATGTAAATCATGATCATACATTCCGAAATTTTCATGTTTTTCGAATTAAAACATATTTTTTGGAAATTTAAAATATAGTAATTAATTAATAATGTGGAGAATTTTTATACAGTTACTTTAATCTTTTTTTTAAAGAATTTTATAGTTTTTGCACGCTTTCTATAAAAAGGTGCAAAAAATTATAAATTTTTATATATTGCACGATTGAATGACAGTGATCTATGAAAGATTGATATATTTTTGACATCAAATTTTTGGCTATGAATAAGGGACCAGAAAGCGTATGAGGACCCATCCTTACAAAATTTGGTAATGAAGTTTTGGATCCTATAAAACTTGTTTGTGTTGATTTTCATCACTATACTTGTATTTTAGCCTGTTGTATGTCGGAACTTTCGAAAGTGGACTACATATGGGGGGAAGGGTCCCCATTAAATTTGGAATCCATCCTCATTAAATTTGGTACAGATATTTTTGTTCTTATAAACTTATGTCGAATTTCACCACTATGCTGTTATTATTAAGCCTGTTTTGAGCGTTAAAGTCTTTTTCTGAAGAGGAATTTATATGGGTGTATGGTCAACAATGATATTATTAAATCAGTTATGAGCGTTAGAGTCATTTTCTGAAGTAGACCTTATATAAGGGGACTGGTCAATGTTCCGATCGTCTTCAAATTTGGTCGAGAGATTTTGTTCTTCTAAAACCTGTTTGTGTCGAATTTCGTCGCTTACTGCTATTATTAAGTCACTTAAGAGCGATAGGGTCATTTTCTAATGGGGATCTAATATGGGGGGTAGGATCAATTATGAGCCGATCGTCACCAAATTTGGTAAAGTGATTTTTGTTCCTGTTTGTGTTGAATTTCGTCATAAAATTGCCATTATTAAACCAGTTATGAGTGTTAAAATCAAATTTGGAAGATAGATTTTTGTTCTTAAACAACTTGTTTATGCCGAATTTCGTCTCTATACTGCTACTGTTAAGTCAATTATGATCGTTAGAGTAATTTTCTGAATTGGGGTTGGTCAATTATGGTTCAATGACCGCAATACATCACAGTAAATTTTTTGTTTATATAAAAAACTTGTGCAAAATTTCGATTGCTGCCTAATTATATCACTGCCGCTCCACTCTAATAAACTGTTATATATTTATATAACAAGTGTTAAAAAACGCATTCAAATGACGCATAAAAATTCTAAAAGTGTTTGTAGTCAAAAATCTATAAAAAAGATTCTTTGCAGAATCGTCTTGTAGATAATTAAACAAAAAATATGTTTTTGAAGTGAATTCATAAAGTATTTGTAATGTTTTAATAAACAAACATTTTGTGGCTCTTTTAAAACCCATGTTTTGTAAACTGTAAATTTTGGCTCTTCAGACTCAAAAGTTTGCCGACCCCTGATCTAGTCGTCTGATTTACATTATTTCTTTAATATAAAAAATTAGGAAAAAAGTGGGACACTTCTGTTAAACATAAGGAACTTTGTAATACTAGCTTATTCTAAAATCCCTGCTTAGGCAATTTTCAAAGGCATTCCAACACTTCCATAATATTTCAGCCGCAAATTAATTGTTGTTATAGGAATATAATCTTAAGATTGGTAAAATTTTATCAAGCAGTTATTCCAATCAATTTTACAAATAAAATTTGTTAATTAATTAATAAAATCAAAAAAGTTTAACCAAAGGTGCTTTAGAAAAATATACTCTAGTTCCTGTACCCCAATATTTTTAAAATTTAGACGGGCTGTATTATTATCTACTTCAAAAATTAATTTAAGTAATCTTTGAATACAAAGCAAATAAAAGTATTCGAAACCGGTTTTTAAAAAGTAAAAAAACCGGGTTATTCGATATTCGAAAAATCAACATTTAGAAAAAACCGACACTGGTAAAGCAGAAAAACCCGGTTTTAAAACCGGTTGAAAAACCGAGGCGATCACCCTATAATCTAGTGAATAATCCATACTATAGCCTAGACTATTGTGTATATACTACGAGACTATAGTCAACAGGTAATGTTATAGTCGAGAATATTGTCTAGTCAATATTCGAGACTAAACTATAGTCTGTAGTCGAGACTACAGTCTAGTCTATAGTCGAGGCTATAGTCTAGTCTATTGTGGAGACTATGTCTAATCTAGACTAATGGAGACGATAGTCTATTCTAGATCTCGCCTATTAAACTTTATAAATATTTTAAGTTTTATTTTGCACATATTTTCTTAAGCCACAATTTTATTAGAATCTTTAAATTTAAATGATCCAATTTAAAGCACATTTTTATAGTTTTTAACTGAAATTAACAAAACATTGTTATTTTTTTATTATTTTAAAAAAGATCACACCATTAAGATATACATTTTATTATATTATTTCCTTAAACATTGAATATTAGAATTAAAAACCATTTGATATAAAAAATAAACAATAAAACAAAAAAAAAAATGCAAACACCTGTAAATTGGTCATAGATCAGATAAATCATTGAAGGTTTAAAATTTAACTGATTTTTTTTTTTTTGAAAGATAAATCTTTACAAATTTTATAGTTTACCATATGAGTAATTATTATTTTTTGGAGATTTTTTTATGGTTGAACATCTAATTAACTAAAGATATACGCATGAATGAATGTCTATGACTATTTTTCAAGTGACTTAAGGTCAATAGTTGAATTTTTAATAAATAACATTAAAAGTTGATGGTGGTATAATTGATTACAATCGTTTAAATCGAGTGAATAACTTAGGTATTCGTCAGCTAATAGGCCATAAAATCTTAAACGAATAAATTTCATTTTTTTAAAACTAACAAAGGTGTGAATATTCAAACAAATATTCAATGTGAAAATTAAGTTAACCAATTTTTTTTTAGCAAAAAACAATAAATAAATAATTAACATCAGCAATCTTAAACAAACATTTTTCAAATATCCAAATACACACAACAACAATATTGTCAAAATTGAAATCTGAAATATTTTAATTACTTTGTCCATTGACACTTTAGACAATCTTTGGTAATTTATGAGTTTAAGATGAATATCTTTAAGTGGAGTTTTTTCCTTTTCAATTTTATTTCTTTCATGATGATGATGATGTGATGATAATTTTCAATAGAATTGTGCAAGTTTTTGTAGACAATAAATGGATTTTTTTTTTTTTGGCAAATACATAAAATTTTAGTTTATGTATTTTTATTTAAATAAAAGGAATTAAATTTGTATTGTGTAGGCTTATTTTAAATTAAATTTACCAAAAAATATAAAATCAAAATATAAATGACTCGCCATTAATTATGTAGAAAAAAAATACCAAATGATTTAATAAGTAGACTATAGACTAGACTGTAGACTAGACTATAGACTAGACTATAGACTAGACTATGACTAGACTATAGACTAGACTATAGACTAGACTATAGACTAGACTATAGACTAGACTATAGACTAGACTATAGACTAGACTATAGACTAGACTATAGACTAGACTATAGACTAGACTATAGACTAGACTATAGACTAGACTATAGACTAGACTATAGACTAGACTATAGACTAGACTATAGACTAGACTATAGACTAGACTATAGACTAGACTATAGACTAGACTATAGACTAGACTATAGACTAGACTATAGACTAGACTATAGACTAGACTATAGACTAGACTATAGACTAGACTATAGACTAGACTATAGACTAGACTATAGACTAGACTGGACTATAGACTAGACTATAGACTAGACTATAGACTAGACTATAGACTAGACTATAGACTAGACTATAGACTGGACTATAGACTAGACTATAGACTAGACTATAGACTAGACTATAGACTAGACTATAGACTAGACTATAGACTAGACTATAGACTATAGACTAGACTATAGACTAGACCATAGACTAGACTATAGACTAGAATATAGACTAGACTATAGACTAGACTATAGACTAGACTATAGACTAGACTATAGACTAGAATATAGACTAGACTATAGACTAGACTATAGACTAGACTATAGACTAGACTATAGACTAGACTATAGACTAGACTATAGACTAGAATATAGACTAGACTATAGACTAGACTATAGACTAGACTATATACTCCACTATAGGCTAGACTATAGACTAGATTATAGACTAGACTATAGACTAGACTATAGACTAGACTATAGACTAGACTATAGACTAGACTATAGACTAGACTATAGACTAGACTATAAACTAGACTATAGACTAGACTATAGACTAGACTATAGACTAGACTATAGACTAGACTATAGACTAGACTATAGACTAGACTATAGACTAGAATATAGACTAGACTATAGACTAGACTATAGACTAGACTATAGACTAGACTATAGACTAGACTATAGACTAGACTATAGACTAGACTATAGACTAGACTATAGACTAGACTATAGACTAGACTATAGACTAGACTATAGACTAGACTATAGACTAGACTATAGACTAGACTATAGACTAGACTATAGACTAGACTATAGACTAGACTATAGACTAGACTATAGACTAGACTATAGACTAGACTATAGACTAGACTATAGACTAGACTATAGACTAGACTATAGACTAGACTATAGACTAGACTATAGACTAGACTATAGACTAGACTATAGACTAGACTATAGACTAGACTATAGACTAGACTATAGACTAGACTATAGACTAGACTATAGACTAGACTAGACTAGACTATAGACTAGACTATAGACTAGACTATAGACTAGACTATAGACTAGACTATAGACTAGACTATAGACTAGACTATAGACTAGACTATAGACTAGACTATAGACTAGACTATAGACTAGACTATAGACTAGACTATAGACTAGACTATAGACTAGACTATAGACTAGACTATAGACTAGACTATAGACTAGACTATAGACTAGACTAGACTAGACTATAGACTAGACTATAGACTAGACTATAGACTAGACTAGACTATAGACTAGACTATAGACTAGACTATAGACTAGACTATAGACTGGACTATAGACTAGACTATAGACTAGACTATAGACTAGACTAGACCATAGACTAGACTATAGACTAGACTATAGACTAGACTATAGACTAGACTATAGACTAGACTATAGACTAGACTATAGACTAGACTATAGACTAGACTATAGACTAGACTATAGACTAGACTATAGACTAGACTATAGACTAGACTATAGACTAAACTATAGACTAGACTATAGACTAGACTATAGACTAGACTATAGACTAGACTATAGACTAGACTATAGACTAGACTATAGACTAGACTATAGACTAGACTATAGACTAGACTATAGACTAGACTATAGACTAGACTATAGACTAGACTATAGACTAGACTATAGACTAGACTATAGACTAGACTATAGACTAGACTATAGACTAGACTATAGACTAGACTATAGACTAGACTATAGACTAGACTATAGACTAGACTATAGACTAGACTATAGACTAGACTATAGACTAGACTATAGACTAGACTATAGACTAGACTATACACTAGACTATAGACTAGACTATAGACTAGACTATAGACTAGACTATAGACTAGACTATAGACTAGACTATACACTAGACTATAGACTAGACTATAGACTAGACAATAGACTAGACTATAGACTAGACTATAGACTAGACTAGACTATAGACTAGACTATAGACTAGACTATACACTAGACTATAGACTAGACTATAGACTAGACTATAGACTAGACTATAGACTAGACTATAGACTAGACTATAGACTAGACTATAGACTAGACTATAGACTAGACAATAGACTAGACTATAGACTAGACTAGACTATAGACTAGACTATAGACTAGACTATAGACTAGACTATAACCTAGACTATAGACTAGACTAGACTATAGACTAGACTAAAGACTAGACTATAGACTAGACTATAGACTAGACTAAAGACTAGACTATAGACTAGACTATAGACTAGACTATAGACTAGACTATAGACTAGACTATAGACTAGACTATAGACTAGACTATAGACTAGACTATAGACTAGACTATAGACTAGACAATAGACTAGACTATAGACTAGACTATAGACTAGACTATAGACTAGACTATAGACTAGACTATAGACTAGACTATAGACTAGACTATAGACTAGACTATAGACTAGACTATAGACTAGACTATAGACTAGACTATAGACTAGACTATAGACTAGACTATAGACTAGACTATAGACTAGACTATAGACTAGACTATAGACTAGACTATAGACTAGACTATAGACTAGACTATAGACTAGACTATAGACTAGACTATGACTAGACTATAGACTAGACTATAGACTAGACTATAGACTAGACTATAGACTAGACTATAGACTAGACTATAGACTAGACTATAGACTAGACTATAGGCTAGACTATAGACTAGACTATAGGCTAGACTATAGACTAGACTATAGACTAGACTATAGACTAGACTATAGACTAGACTATAGACTAGACTATAGACTAGACTATAGACTAGACTATAGACTAAACTATAGACTAGACTATAGACTAGACTATAGACTAGACTATAGACTAGACTATAGACTAGACTATAGACTAGACTATAGACTAGACTATAGACTAAACTATAGACTAGACTATAGACTAGACTATAGACTAGACTATAGACTAGACTATAGACTAGACTATAGACTAGACTATAGACTAGACTAGACTATAGACTAGACTAGACTATAGACTAGACTAGACTATAGACTAGACTATAGACTAGACTATAGACTAGACTATAGACACTAGACTATAGACTAGACTAGACTATAGACTAGACTATAGACTAGACTATAGACTAGACTATAGACTAGACTATAGACTAGACTATAGACTAGACTATAGACTAGACTATAGACTAGACTATAGACTAGACTATAGACTAGACTATAGACTAGACTATAGACTAGACTATAGACTAGACTATAGACTAGACTATAGACTAGACTATAGACTAGACTATAGACTAGACTATAGACTAGACTATAGACTAGACTATAGACTAGACTATAGACTAGACTATAGACTAGACTATAGACTAGACTATAGACTAGACTATAGACTAGACTATAGACTAGACTATAGATAGACTATAGACTAGACTATAGACTAGACTATAGACTAGACTATAGACTAGACTATAGACTAGACTATAGACTAGACTATAGACTAGACTATAGACTAGACTATAGACTAGACTATAGACTAGACTATAGACTAGACTATAGACTAGACTATAGACTAGACTATAGACTAGACTATAGACTAGACTATAGACTAGACTATAGACTAGACTATAGACTAGACTATAGACTAGACTATAGACTAGACTATAGACTAGACTATAGACTAGACTATAGACTAGACTATAGACTAGACTATAGACTAGACTATAGACTAGACTATAGACTAGACTATAGACTAGACTATAGACTAGACTATAGACTAGACTATAGACTAGACTATAGACTAGACTATAGACTAGACTATAGACTAGACTATAGACTAGACTATAGACTAGACTATAGACTAGACTATAGACTAGACTATAGACTAGACTATAGACTAGACTATAGACTAGACTATAGACTAGACTATAGACTAGACTATAGACTAGACTATAGACTAGACTATAGACTAGACTATAGACTAGACTATAGACTAGACTATAGACTAGACTATAGACTAGACTATAGACTAGACTATAGACTAGACTATAGACTAGACTATAGACTAGACTATAGACTAGACTATAGACTAGACTATAGACTAGACTATAGACTAGACTATAGACTAGACTATAGACTAGACTATAGACTAGACTATAGAAGACTATAGACTAGACTATAGACTAGACTATAGACTAGACTATAGATAGACTATAGACTAGATATAGACTAGACTATAGACTAGACTATAGACAGACTATAGACTAGACTATAGACTAGACTATAGACTAGACTATAGACTAGACTATAGACTAGACTATAGAATAACTAAACTAGACTATGGACTAGACTAGACTATAGACTAGACTATAGACTGTACTACATACTACACTAAAGCATAGTTACTACTATATACTAGATTATAATCTCGAATTTAGTTTCAACTATAAACACGACTACAGAATATACCATAGTATATAATACGGACTATTGTCCTCAACCCGAAAAAGAATTCTCAAAAATATGTATTTTAAAATTTAGGTCAATATAGAAAAATAAAATTGAAATAGAAAATTTCTATTAAATTTCAACAAATACATAATTATTGTTACAATTTGAACAAAGTGCAAACATGAGGCTATAAATTCAAATCGTACTAACCCATATCATGTATATGCAATTATTTTCGTATCTACATACAATAAAAATATTTAATTTTAGTTTCTGTATTTTATGTAATTGTTAAAACAATTGCTTTAAAGACTACTTAAGCAAAAAAGTAGAAAAAAAAAAATACATAAAACTAAAACTGGTCTTTTAAGTCACTAGCACTCTAGAGGAATCTAAGATTTTTCTATTACATTCAAATTTAAACAGTCATTGTGTTAAGACAGGAGTGACCAGTTTTTTGTTTCCACACTCTCATGTGTTCGAATAGTATTGCCACTTAATGTTGGTAGCAAAAGACTTGACAGTAGAAGAAACCTTCTTGAACCACCTTGAAATTGTAAATATTTAGAAAAAATTAATTGATAAAGCGGGCTAACTATTAAGACCTTGTTATAATTGAAGGGTTTTAAAACAATTTGTTATTGTTTCTGTAAAAAAAAAATCTAATAATTTAGAATGGCCACTCTGTGTTTGATTTTTAGTTATTGTTATTAAAAATTATTTATAGTTTTTATAGACATTTTGTTGTAATGCTGCAACATTTTACGATTTTTATGGGGATAAAAATTTTCCTTAAGAAAATATTGCTTAAATATTATTATTGTAAATTTTGTTGTTGTTTTAAAAGTTTTATTTTAAAGATAATTTCCTGCTATAAACTATGACGAATCAGATTTTATTACTATTAGTAAATATCATTAAAGTTAGTTTATCTATGAATTTAGATTTATTGCTTCATTTATTAATGAGGAGATTTCGGTTAAATTTTGTAAGAAATCTTTAGGAAATATGGCTTCTGTAAGATAACAATGAAATTAATATAGTTATGATTTGATTTTTTTTTAAATTTAAATAAGGTATTCGTTAATTTATTCTACAGGAGAGTCTATAGTCGAGATTATAATACTGCCTAGATTCGAGTGTATAAACTAGACTATATACTAGTCTAAAATCGAGACTATAGTCTAGCTTTGAGAAAAAAGTATATAGTGAAGTGTAGTCAATAACCGGGACTATTGTTTAGTCTATAACTGGGACTATTGTCTAGTCTATAGTCGAGAATATATTCTAGTCTATAGTCGAGGCTATAGTCTAGTTAATATTTGAGACTGTAGGCTAGACCTTAGTCAAGACTATGGTGTAGTTCACATGAGACTATAGTATAGTCGAGACTATAGTCCAGTCTATAGTCGAGACTATAGTTCAGTCTATAGTCGAGACTATAGTCCAGTCTATAGTCGAGACTATAGTCCAGTCTATAGTCGAGACTATAGTCCAGTCTATAGTCGAGACTATAGTCCAGTCTATAGTCGAGACTATAGTCCAGTCTATAGTCGAGACTATAGTCCAGTCTATAGTCGAGTCGAGACTATAGTCCAGTCTATAGTCGAGACTATAGTCCAGTCTATAGTCGAGACTATAGTCCAGTCTATAGTCGAGACTATAGTCCAGTCTATAGTCGAGACTATAGACCAGTCTATAGTCGAGACTAGTCCAATCTATAGTCGAGACTATAGTCCAGTCTATAGTCGAGACTATAGTCCAGTCTATAGTCGAGACTATAGTCCAGTCTATAGTCGAGACTATAGTCCAGTCTATAGTCGAGACTATAGTCCAGTCTATAGTCGAGACTATAGTCCAGTCTATAGTCGAGACTATAGTCCAGTCTATAGTCGAGACTATAGTCCAGTCTATAGTCGAGACTATAGTCCAGTCTATAGTCGAGACTATAGTCCAGTCTATAGTCGAGACTATAGTCCAGTCTATAGTCGAGACTATAGTCCAGTCTATAGTCGAGACTATAGTCCAGTCTATAGTCGAGACTATAGTCCAGTCTATAGTCGAGACTATAGTCCAGTCTATAGTCGAGACTATAGTCCAGTCTATAGTCGAGACTATAGTCCAGTCTATAGTCGAGACTATAGTCCAGTCTATAATCGAGACTATAGTCCAGTCTATAGTCGAGACTATAGTCCAGTCTATAGTCGAGACTATAGTCCAGTCTATAGTCGAGACTATAGTCCAGTCTATAGTCGAGACTATAGTCCAGTCTATAGTCGAGACTATAGTCCAGTCTATAGTCGAGACTATAGTGCAGTCTATAGTCGAGACTATAGTCCAGTCTGTAGTCGAGACTATAGTCCAGTCTATAGTCGAGACTATAGTCCAGTCTGTAGTCGAGACTATAGTCCAGTCTATAGTCGAGACTATAGTCCAGTCTATAGTCGAGACTATAGTCCAGTCTATAGTCGAGACTATAGTCCAGTCTATAGTCGAGACTATAGTCCAGTCTAGTATATAGTCGAGACTATAGTCCAGTCTATAGTCGCGACTATAGTCTAGTCTTTAGTTCATACAGTCTTTTTGAGTATTTTCATCTTCAAATTATTGTTAAAATTTTCACTAACTAAAATTTTCATACTTTTGAAATCTTTTATAAAATCTTTATAAAAACAAAGAAAATGTCCCCACCGCTCATATAAGTTTATTTCCAATTTTTCGCCTAGTAACGTCATTAATGACAAATACATATCTTAAGTTTTTTTTTTTTTTGATATTTTCTGCATTTCATGTTAATGACATGAGAAAATCTTTATTTAAAATAAACATTTAAATATTTACATACATACTTCAACATTAAGGTAAACAATTAATATTTGTCTTTTTTCTCTAATATTTTCTTTATTACAAAAAAAGTCAACTTCTTTTCACTTTCATTTGAGGGAATCAATAAACTGTTTGAACTGAGTTGAAAATAGTATATTTGCACAACGAGTAGTAAAGTAATACACACGAGTTATTGACATTTTAATGGACTTTCGTTTAATGTTAGTTTTTTTATATTATTTTGCATTAAATCAAGAAAGTTTTAGTTTGGATTTTATATCTTCGCGAAGGTTGTTTAGAGAAATTTTATTTTGTATTTTTGCATACAAATTATCAGATTTATTTAGTTTATTGGTGGTAATTAAAATCTAAGTACTGGAAGTTATGGTAATAGGTATATAAAAATTGTATTATATAACTATTAATTATTATAAAAATGTTTGATGAATTGGAAATATTTCAAAACTAGCTATTGAAATTTAACATTTATTAATAGTGTTAATTAACGTTTATTAAATGTTGTTAATTATTGTTTGTTTCTCTTTTTAGAAACAAATTTTTATGATTTATTTGGAAATTTTTAAAGGTGTGGGGAATTTATGTGAATCATAAAATGTCAAGGGATTAGTTTTATGGCGGTTTATTTAATTAAGGCAATCCTGTTAAAAGTCAGGTAAGTGTTGAAGTATGTAGTTAACAATGGTTTTTAACAAGTTGTAGATCCTACTGTTTATTTAGATCTATGGCAATCCTGTTAAAGGTTAAGTTTCTTAAGGTGTGTAGTTAACAATAGATGTCAACAACTTATCATTCTTAATGTTTATTTGATTCAATGCAATACTGTCTAGCCTATAGACTAAAATACCATCTTGTCTAGTTTATAGTCTAGTCTATAGTCTAGTCTATAGTATAGTTTATAGTCTAGTCTATAGTCTAGTCTATAGTCTAGTCTATAGTCTAGTCTATAGTCTAGTCTATAGTCTAGTCTATAGTCTAGTCTAGTCTATAGTCTAGTCTATAGTCCAGTCTATAGTCCAGTCTATAGTCTAGTCTATAGTCTAGTCTATAGTCTGGTCTATAGTCTAGTCTATAGTCTAGTCTGTAGTTTAGTCTGTAGTATAGTTTATAGTCTATTCTAAAGTCTAGATTTATTTGTTAGTTTCAATTATTTTTGTTCCAAAGAGCAATTATGAGTAAATTTCCTTTAAATGTTTAATAATCAATTTATTAATATTTGACTTCCGTTTCATTTTAAGCCTCAAACTAACAATATTTTACTTTAGCAGCAAGTTATGACTTTACGCACCATATTTCGCTTTGCAAATTTTTTGTTTATGTTTGGCAACATTTCAAATTGTTTCGTTTTCAAAAGCAAAACAATAAAAAACCAAGTAATATCAAATTACCCAACTAATTTCTGCTTAATTTAGACTAGCAAACATTATAAATCAAAATAAGCGATTATTTCAACCTTATTATGGTTAAATAAAAAAAAAAAAACAAAACCCCCCATAGCCGCAATAAATACAAAATTTAACAACAATTATATTCCAATAAACAATACCTTACGAAAAATACAATAGATTTTTTTGCTAGTTAAACTTATCAAAAGTAATTTTTAAATAATTGCCCGGTTAAAAAGAAATTATTGTTTATAGATGCGTAAAATTAAACTTATGTCACTTCCAACTTCAAAAAAATGTAAGTAATATTAAAAAATACGAACTCAAATCATTCTACCCCAATCATTTAAGGCATAAAAATACTACACCATTTGCAAATGTATAGCAAAACTTTTATATTCTAGTCTAGATAAATTTATCAATTATTTTTTCTGTATCTAATTGTAAATTATAAAATTTTGAAGATTAATTTATAAACTCTGCTTTAATTTGAAATTTCATTGGAAATGGTGTTGTATTAAAGAAGAAGAAGAATAATCTAGTTAGTGACTGTTTAAAGTATGTATGACTCTTATTACAACATTTTCCACAGAAGTCACAGAAGAGCTTAAAAATACAAGAAGACTGGTTTCAAAACTATTTTCCAACTTGAAATCTTTTAAGAATTAGATAATATAAAAAACTAGCTAAATAGTTGTTTACATTCAGAGTATTTAAAGAAAATCGCTTGTTTCCAAAATAATAGAAAAATTAAAGAACTTGCTTTTTCAGTGATTATTATTAAAAGAAGATTTACAATGTCATTTCAAATACAAGTTTTTTAATACTTATTATGAATTAAATATGAGGTAAGTACATAAATAATAGAAACATATGTTTTTGACACAAAGTGTCAATGAATTAAAAATACAAGAGTGTTAAACTGACATTTCTTATTTACATAAATAAGATAGTAGTTATGGAAATTGTTAGAAAATTCTTAACTAACTAACAATTTTGATTGAAGAGTGGCGACTATAGACTAGACTGTAGACACGACTATTTACTACACTTTAGATTATTCTATAGTCTAGTCTGTAGGTTAGTCTATAGTCTAGTCTATAGTCTAGTCTGTAGGTTAGTCTATAGTCTAGTCTATAGTCTAGTCTATAGTCTAGTCTATAGTCTAGTCTATAGTCTAGTCTATAGTCTAGTCTATAGTCTAGTCTATAGTCTAGTCTATAGTCTAGTCTATAGTCTAGTCTATAGTCTAGTCTATAGTCTAGTCTATAGTCTAGTCTATAGTCTAGTCTATAGTCTAGTCTATAGTCTAGTCTATAGTCTAGTCTATAGTCTAGTCTATAGTCTAGTCTATAGTCTAGTCTATAGTCTAGTCTATAGTCTAGTCTATAGTCTAGTCTATAGTCTAGTCTATAGTCTAGTCTATAGTCTAGTCTATAGTCTAGTCTATAGTCTAGTCTATAGTCTAGTCTATAGTCTAGTCTATAGTCTAGTCTATAGTCTAGTCTATAGTCTAGTCTATAGTCTAGTCTATAGTCTAGTCTATAGTCTAGTCTATAGTCTAGTCTATAGTCTAGTCTATAGTCTAGTCTATAGTCTAGTCTATAGTCTAGTCTATAGTCTAGTCTATAGTCTAGTCTATAGTCTAGTCTATAGTCTAGTCTATAGTCTAGTCTATAGTCTAGTCTATAGTCTAGTCTATAGTCTAGTCTATAGTCTAGTCTATAGTCTAGTCTATAGTCTAGTCTATAGTCTAGTCTATAGTCTAGTCTATAGTCTAGTCTATAGTCTAGTCTATAGTCTAGTCTATAGTCTAGTCTATAGTCTAGCCTATAGTCTAGTCTATAGTCTAGTCTATAGTCTAGTCTATAGTCTAGTCTATAGTCTAGTCTATAGTCTAGTCTATAGTCTATAGTCTAGTCTATAGTCTATAGTCTAGTCTATAGTCTATAGTCTAGTCTATAGTCTAGTCTATAGTCTAGTCTATAGTCTAGTCTATAGTCTAGTCTATAGTCTATAGTCTAGTCTATAGTCTAGTCTAGTCTTCTATAGTCTAGTCTATAGTCTAGTCTATAGTCTAGTCTATAGTCCAGTCTATAGTCTAGTCTATAGTCTAGTCTATAGTCTAGTCTATAGTCCAGTCTATAGTCTAGTCTATAGTCTAGTCTATAGTCTAGTCTATAGTCTAGTCTATAGTCTAGTCTATAGTCTAGTCTATAGTCTAGTCTATAGTCTAGTCTATAGTCTAGTCTATAGTCTATAGTCTAGTCTATAGTCTAGTCTATAGTCTAGTCTATAGTCTAGTCTATAGTCTAGTCTATAGTCCAGTCTATAGTCTAGTCTATAGTCTAGTCTATAGTCCAGTCTATAGTCTAGTCTATAGTCTAGTCTATAGTCTAGTCTATAGTCTAGTCTATAGTCTAGTCTATAGTTTAGTCTATAGTCTAGTCTATAGTCTAGTCTATAGTCTAGTCTATAGTCTAGTCTATAGTCTAGTCTATAGTCTAGTCTATAGTCTAGTCTATAGTCTAGTCTATAGTCTAGTCTATAGTCTAGTCTATAGTCCAGTCTATAGTCTAGTCTATAGTCTAGTCTATAGTCTAGTCTATAGTCCAGTCTATAGTCTAGTCTATAGTCTAGTCTATAGTCTAGTCTATAGTCTAGTCTATAGTCTAGTCTATAGTCTAGTCTATAGTCTAGTCTAGTCTATAGTCTAGTCTAGTCTATAGTCTAGTCTATAGTCTAGTCTATAGTCTAGTCTATAGTCTAGTCTATAGTCTAGTCTATAGTCTAGTCTATAGTCTAGTCTATAGTCTAGTCTATAGTCTAGTCTATAGTCTAGTCTATAGTCTAGTCTATAGTCTAGTCTATAGTCTAGTCTATAGTCTAGTCTATAGTCTAGTCTATAGTCTAGTCTATAGTCTAGTCTATAGTCTAGTCTATAGTCTAGTCTATAGTCTAGTCTATAGTCTAGTCTATAGTCTAGTCTATAGTCTAGTCTATAGTCTAGTCTATAGTCTAGTCTATAGTCTAGTCTATAGTCTAGTCTATAGTCTAGTCTATAGTCTAGTCTATAGTCTAGTCTATAGTCTAGTCTATAGTCTAGTCTATAGTCTAGTCTATAGTCTAGTCTATAGTCTAGTCTATAGTCTAGTCTATAGTCTAGTCTATAGTCTAGTCTATAGTCTAGTCTATAGTCTAGTCTATAGTCTAGTCTATAGTCTAGTCTATAGTCTAGTCTATAGTCTAGTCTATAGTCTAGTCTATAGTCTAGTCTATAGTCTAGTCTATAGTCTAGTCTATAGTCTAGTCTATAGTCTAGTCTATAGTCTAGTCTATAGTCTAGTCTATAGTCTAGTCTATAGTCTAGTCTATAGTCTAGTCTATAGTCTAGTCTATAGTCTAGTCTATAGTCTAGTCTATAGTCTAGTCTATAGTCTAGTCAATAGTCTAGTCTATAGTCTAGTCTATAGTCTAGTCTATAGTCTAGTCTATAGTCTAGTCTATAGTCTAGTCTATAGTCTAGTCTATAGTCTAGTCTATAGTCTAGTCTATAGTCTAGTCTATAGTCTAGTCTATAGTCTAGTCTATAGTCTAATCTATAGTCTAGTCTATAGTCTAGTCTATAGTCTAGTCTATAGTCTAATCTATAGTCTAGTCTATAGTCTAGTCTATAGTCTAGTCTATAGTCTAGTCTATAGTCTAGTCTATAGTCTAGTCTATTCTAGTCTATAGTCTAGTCTATAGTCTAGTCTATAGTCTAGTCTATAGTCTAGTCTATAGTCTAGTCTATAGTCTAGTCTATAGTCAGTCTATAGTCTAGTCTATAGTCTCTTGTCTCAGTCAAGTCCTTGCTCAATTTTCCATAAAAATTAAAAAAAAAATGTATATGAATTTTAATTTCAGAAACAAGTAACAGTAAACAAGGATTTTTTTATTTATTCATATGGCAACTCCTTTTAAACTAAAACAAAACTTTGCAATTATATTTACAAGTGTAAAGAAGAAGAAAAAAAGCTTATTTACAGTTTATTTTTAAAAAATATGTACTAAATTATCAAAAAAAGTGGTAAAAAACCCAGTAAATAATAAAATGAAGTGAAATTAATTGAAAAATGTTAACAAACAAAATTTACTTACTTGCAGCCTGCATTATTAACATGCCAATCACAATGAAATTCATATTGGTTTATGGTTTATAATTGCCGTTGTGTAGTTTAATCGTTAATATTCTGCACAAAATTTCCAGACGTTTATATCAAATATTTTGTTTTTGATTTTTTCTTTTGTCTGTTTTAAATTGAACCACTTTTTAAACTTCAGTTATGTACGTGTGCCAATTTCTTTATGAATCACTTAAAAAACTGTTTAAATGAAAGCGAAATTTATTTTCGAAGACACATAAGAAAAAATAAACAATAACAAGTAGGTTTATAATAGATAAAAATCTTGATATTATTTAATAAATTTTACTAGTTTTTAAAAAAACTGGCATAATATCATTTTTATATGAGAAAAAAAAACACGCGTGTTGGGGAATTTTTCAACTTTTTTTTTTACAAAATCATCAATATGTAAATTAATAATAGTAGCAGCAACAACAATGGTTGAAATAAAGCTCAATGGTTTTAATATAACAACAAAAACAAACAAAATGTACGAAAAAACTTTAAACCAGAACCGGTGTAAAGAAAGAAAAAAATAACGTAAAATAAACATCATATCACTCTCTCTTTACCAAAGTTTTTTGTTTTGTTTTCATTTTAGTACTGCATGTATGTATGTTTGTGTTTTGTTGTTGCTTCTTCTTTCCGTTAAAGTAAAAGTGGACATAATGTTAATGAAAACAACAACAAAATATCAATATTATTCGTTTTTACGGTAAAATTTTTTCGTTTTGTTTGTTTTTGTTGCTCTTGTTGTTGTGATATTGAGGTATGACATGGTTGCATTTAGTGTTGCCAGATGTTGTTGGTGTTAACCGTTAATAACAAATAAACGTAAAAACACGTGTGTTGGGGAATTAGATGTGTAAGTATGTTTCTGTCAATAGATTTACTCAAGCAAATTATTGGAAACTGTGAGACATTGGTTCCAGATAGATCATGGTCAAGCGGCACATCAGAAAATGTGTTGTTACACATATGACTCTAAATTGGGAGACATAACGGGTCTGGCATAAATAGAAAAATCGGAAACCGAAATACAAGACTGAAAACCTGCTATCACGGCAAGTCGGCAGATATCAGCTGATAAAGTTGAATCTTTATAAGCATCGTTATCAGACATAACCGAATACTCTTATGGTGGTAGGTTCTGCATCGTAAGGGTAACAGATCACATGGGCGAGAGAATCCCATACGGTCACATGGATGGAATAATGCAAGCCCAACGATAACAGAACAAGAAGCCTACTTAGAACGTTACCAAATTTTGAATCTGTCTACCTTTAAATTGTATGAAGCCTAGATGTTAAAATGAAATCGCATTTTCACCAAACAAATATTATAAATTATATCTTTTGTCTGATTAAGGTCAAATTCCATTAATTTACATAAAAATGTATTTTCGCTGACAGGTCTTTAAAAGGGAGTGATTGAAAGCATTCAGATTTTAACAAAAGTTTGAATAAAGCAAACAACTAAATTCAATGACCTTTGAAATTTAACAGTACTGAAGTAGTTTCCATAATATACGATAACATTTTTTTAATCGATGAAACTAATTTCTTGATTATTGACCATAAACTGATCCATTCGACAGATCATACATTCTCATACTACAAAGATCTTTTTATTAATGTTCGATGTAGAACCGAAAAATGCTTATGCGTGTATCAACAATCTATCTTACTAATATACATATCTATAGTTCTGTCAAATCGTGTAATTATGGTCTGCTATCTCGCTATATAGGTGATTTTCAACTAGAATAACTTTTATTAGCACTAACCAGCTTGGTCAGTTCGTCTGCAATTTTACTCGTAGGTACCCAGATTAGCTTCTGTATTGAATGGATCTTTATCTCTATAAGAATCGTACGACAGTGGCAAAACAAATTTGGCTTTTTTTTAAAGGAAACATAAATCTTTTCAAAAAAGTGTTATATAAACACCAATATTCACTCCCTACATACTCTGTAACTCGATTGGAAAACAAATATGTTCGAAAGGAAATACGGAGTCTCCCCCCTGCGATCTATCCATGTAGATTTTGAGCGTTCCACACTCTGAAAATGATCGCTTCCCTTGTCCCTGATTCGTTTGTTATGTGAGAGAAGTATAATGCCAAATAAAACGCAAGACCGATATAACTAGGCCTCCCCAATAGTTGAGTCTCACTACCGAGTCTGGGCCAATTGTTGGGTCCTGATATTTGAACCTTCCGATTAAATTATTATTTAGACTTCCGTGGCGGCTCTTTAAATAAAAATGGCAACTGAAGGCAATTTAAACAGTGCGACAGTTTTGCTACGGCTATAATTGAGTATAATCCCTGTAAACCTATAAGTCTTAGCCAGTTTGAGGTTCCCTCTATGACCAGTAAAACATTCCATTGATCTTATCACACCATTCTTCATCTGTCCAATTAGAATCCACAAGTATAAACCTATGTCAAAAAAAGAGTTTAAACGTTAAGCATTTCTAACAAATTTCTATTCAGTTTGTTGCATCCAATTTGCTCGATACGCCGAATCCAATATCGTAGAAATTTGTTTGCGACAAAGTGTTCAATCTTCCCCAGGATTTTATCCAACATACAATTTTTACAATTCATATAAAATCTCAGTAAATGATCGTATAGTTCAAAGAAGAAGATCATATAATCTTAATATATCCGTTATCGATATTGGAAAAGATTTCTTTTAAGCTTGACGAATATACCGCGAGCGTTATCGAGTAGCGGTGATCTCTACCTCCCCGGAATAGACGGCCTTTGCACGAAATTGTCAGACCTAGACCTAGTGTATTAAAGACTCGAGACGTTAGCATTCGTACGTGCAACGGAAAAAGATTATCATTTCGAAAACTTTTAAGAGTTTAGCTTTAAATGATGATGTTTCAAACTTGTCTCTCCTTATAGATTTCAAATTTTAATTAATGAGCTAATCAAAATAAACAAACGTAGTCCCCTGGCGTGTCAAAGTTAGGAGACTATAGATATAAATGATTTGCTTAAACTGTGCAACTGAATGGTTTGGCAAGAAACTTAATATCTTTGAGGTTAAGTTATGATATTAAGCGGTTATCGTAATCCGATTATCATTTAATAAAAATCAAATGTTCAATGAAACTTTTGCTATAAGAGAATTTATTTAAGTTCAAGTTTGAGATGTTTGGGCAATATTTTTAATAGCACTTGAGAGCAGTTTTAAAAACTATCTGGCAACCTTGCAAATACTCTGAAGAAGACGATGGTTTATTGTTAATAACATAAAAAATAACAGCAATAAATGTGTTGAAGATGATTAATTCATGCGTTACAGGTGAAGTTGTTTTTTTTTTTGAATTTTTTCTATTATATTTTTATTTAACAGAGGGTAGTTATTATTTAGTTGTTAAAAATAATTGCATATATTTCATAATTTTTATAAAAATGTGTTATAAATAACAATATCTTTTGGTTATTTTTATTATTTGTTTAATTATTTGTCATAATATGTATTTGAAGAAAAGAAATTGAAATTTAAATTTTTTTTTAGTTTAATTAACAGCATGTTAAGCTTAAATAAATAATTTCACTTTTTGTTAAGTTAACTTTTTCTTTTATTTTTTATATTTCTTGGTTAACTTTAATTTATATATTTTTTTCAGTAAGCTATATTTTTTATATATGTTTGCTATTTATTCAAATTTAATTATATATGTACATATATTTTTATATTTGTTATAATTTTTTTATAAATATTAAATTATAAAACGAAGGTTACTCCAAATGCAGTTTATTAAGTTGTTTGGTTTTCTTTGATTTAGTTTTATAAATTTATTTATATTTTATTTGTTGTTTTCTTGTATTCTATTTATTTGTTTTTGTTTTTCTTTTATAACATTAATAACATATCGTTAATATTTTGTAAACCACATTTTATTTATTTTGTTATTTTACCCTCTCTTTTTATTTAATTTTTTTTTTATCAACAAGTTTTTTAAGCCGTATTTACGTTTAAACGCAACGCTCTAGAAATACTAATGTTTAACCGCTTTTTCATTTAAAATTTAATAATAATCCACAAGTTGTAGCTTTAACGTTTGGTTTAAAACTAAAAACTCTTTGATAACTCCACAAGCCAACTAGCAAACACCAGCTTACTGCCCGTTTAAACTATTAAACAAATTGCGTGTATTTTTACGCTTGCGCCACCACCTTTTGCTGAGTTTAAGTTAAAATTTACTCTCCGTTCTTCGATCGTTCGTTAGTTCCATCGATCTCTTTGAAAGCCAACAAATGGAAAGGTGTTCGTTTCTTTTAGTGTTTTAGTTTTTTATTTTGGGGTTTTTCGTTTCAATTCAAAAAAACATTTTGTCTTCGTTTTCAAGGCGGCCTCATTTAACTACAAATGGTTTAGTTAGTCAAAGCTCTTAAATTTAAATATATATTATTTATATTTAACTAAGGTGTGTAGGTAAATGAGCAAAAACAAAGCTTTAACAGCATGTGCATTGTATTTCAGAGAACAAAGAATAATTTAAATTGTATCTGTCTGTCTGATGAACTAACTATCTATCTGTTTAGCTACTGTTTGGCTAAAATTTAAGATTGGTTATTGTACTAGAAATTTAGTTTAAAAGCCACTATGCAAGGATTAAAGCATTATACAGTGGTAGTAAAAAGTTAACGTATTACAATTTTTTACAATTCAATATTTCACATACGTACTGTGTGCACTACTGATAGCAATGATCACTGATTAAATCACTCATATTTCTCACCAAATATCGATTTTTCCATCAAAAACCTAAAATCGGCTGTAGTTTCTTAAATAACGCTCCAAATGAGAAAATAGTGATAATCTGTGATCACCAGTGTTGCCAAAACCTAATTGCGAAAAAGTGCTAGATTGTTTTGAAAAAAAATGCTAGAAAGTGCTAAAAATAAAGAAAAAAATGCTAGAAAAAGTGCTAACAAAAATAAGGTATTTTATTGTAAAATATTTAAATTTAAATTTTTAAAATAATCTACATAAATAATACTCCACTTATTATGGGTCGATTTTAATACAGAACAAAATGTTTATAATAACTAGTTTTAGAGTTTTTCGATTCTTACTTTATCCCAAAAAGAGGATTTTTTATATGGCTCCCCTGGAATTTGTCTAAAATAGCTTTATTTTTGTGTATTTTTTAACTGCATAAATAATGTTTTTACCTTAATACGCAAACGTACTAAATCCACTTATTATGGGATGATTTTAATACGGAATAAGAAATGCTTATTCAATAATTTTTTTGAATTTTTTAGATCGGAAGTAAACAACGACATTGCAACTAATAATAAAGCCATTAATTCTCGAAACAGTTCTGTCGAAAAATGTTGTGATTAAAAAGTTCCGATGAAATCGTTTCTTTCAATATTTCCATTAATACAAATATTTACATTGGGATACTAGTCCAGATTTTAACAACAACTACTTCAAACCAGTAGAAAAATATCTCGAATTTATTGTAAGAAATTTTAATTATAATTGATGGTTTCCAAAAATTGATCTCAATCTCAACAATTTGAATCATAAATCGCTGGAAAAAGATCTAGTTTTGGAAATGTATGTTGAATATAAGATTTTAGTTTAGCTTTGTGCCATTTTCCGTAGGAAGTGGCCCTTTTAAAATGTAACTTAAGCTCATCAAATACGAACCGATATTTCTACAGATAACCAGTAAACATTAATTTTTATGTTGTACATAATTAATTAATAATTTATTTTTATCCATATTTTTACAGAAGAACAATTAAAATTGGCAAACAAGAATATGTACAAAAAATCGTCAAATGTGCTAAAAAGGTGCCAAAAACATTTGAAAAATGCTAAAAAAGGTGCTAGGTGCTAGATTACATTTTTGGGTGCTAAATGAGTTTTAAAAGTGCTAAATCTAGCACTAAAAGTGCTAAATTGGCAACACTGGTGATCACTTATATTTTCCATGAAAAATCGATTTTTATATGAGAAATCTAAAATCGGCTGTAGTTCCTTAAATAACGCTCCAATTAAGAAAATAGTGAAAATCTGTGATCACTTATATTTTCCATGAAAAATCGATTTTTATATGAGAAATCTAAAATCGGCTGTAGTTTCTGTAGTTTATATGAGAAATCTAAAATCGGCTGTAGTTTCTTAAATAACACTCCAATTGAGAAAATAGTGAAAATTTGTGATCACTTATAATTTCATAAAAGTTCAATTTTTATATGAAAAATTTAAAATCGGCTATAAATCTTTAAATAACGCTCCAAATGAGAAAATAGTGAAAATCTGTGATCACTCATATTTCCCATGAAAAATCGATTTTTATATGAGAAATCTAAAATCGGCTGTAGTTTCTTAAATAACGCTACAATTGAGAAAATAGTGAAAATCTGTGATATTTTCCATGAAAAGTAGATTTTTATATGAGAAATATAAAATCGGCTGTAGTTTCTTAAATAAAGCTTCAATTAAGAAAATAGTGAAAATCTGTGATCACTTATATTTTCTAAGAAAAATCGATTTTATATGAGAAATCTAAAATCGGCTGTAGTTCCTTAAATAACGCTTCAATTATTTTCTCAATTGAAAATCTGTGATCACTTATATTTTCCATAAAAGTTCAATTTTTATATGAAAAATCTAAAATCGGCTATAAATCCTTAAATAACGCTCCAAATGAGAAAATAGTGAAAATCTGTGATCACTTATATTTTCCATGAAAAATCGATTTTTATATGAGAAATCGATTTTTATATGAGAAATCTAAAATCGGCTGTAGTTTCTTAAATAACGCTAAAATCAAGAAAATAGAGAAAATCTGTGATCACTTATATTTTCCATGAAAAATCGATTTTTATATGAGAAATCCAAAATCGGCTGTAGTTTCTTAAATAACGCTCCAATCAAGAAAATAGTGAAAATCTGTGATCACTTATATTTTTCATGAAAAATCGATTTTTATATGAGAAATCTAAAATCGGCTGTAGTTTCTTAAATAACGCTCCAATTGAGAAAATAGTGAAAATCTGTGATCACTTATATTTTCCATGAAAAATCGATTTTTATATGAGAAATCTAAAATCGGCTGTAGTTTCTTAAATAACGCTCCAAATGAGAAAATAGTGAAAATCTGTGATCACTTATATTTTCCATGAAAAATCGATTTTTATATGAGAAATCTAAAATCGGCTGTAGTTTCTTAAATAACGCTCCAAATGAGAAAATAGTGAAAATCTGTGATCACTTATATTTTCCATGAAAAATCGATTTTTATATGAGAAATCTAAAATCGGCTGTAGTTTCTTAAATAACGCTCCAAATGAGAAAATAGTGAAAATCTGTGATCACTTATATTTTCCATGAAAAATCGATTTTTATATGAGAAATCTAAAATCGGCTGTAGTTTCTTAAATAACGCTCGGCTGTAGTTTCTTAAATAACGCTCCAATCAAGAGAATAGTGAAAATCTGTGATCACTTATATTTTCCATGAAAAATCTGAAAATCTGTGATCACTTATATTTTCCATGAGAAATCGATTTTTATATGAGAAATCTAAAATCGGTTTCTTAAATAACGCTCCAATCAAGAAAACAGTGAAAATCTGTGATCACTTATATTTTCCATGAAAAATCGATTTTTATATGAGAAATCTAAAATCGGCTGTAGTATCTTAAATATCGCTCCAATTAAGAAAATAGTGAAAATCTGTGATCACTCATATTTTCCATGAAAAATCGATTTTTATATGAGAAATCTAAAATCGGCTGTAGTTTCTTAAATAAAGCTCTAATCAAGAAAATAGTGAAAATCTGTGATCACTCATATTTTCCATGAAAAATCGAGTTTTATATGAGAAATCTAAAATCGGCTGTAGTTTCTTAAATATCGCTCCAATCAAGAGAATAGTGCAAATCTGTGATCACTCATATTTCCCATGAAAAATCGATTTTTATATGCAAAACCTAAAATCGGCTGTAGTTTCTTAAATAACGCTCCAATTAAGAAAATAGTAAAAATCATTGATCACTTATATTCTCCATGAAAAATCGATTTTTATATGAGAAATCTAAAATCGGCTGTAGTTTCTTAAATATCGCTCGAATTAAGAAAATAGTGAAAATCTTTGATCACTTGTATTTTCCATGAAAAATCGATTTTTATATGAGAAATCTAAAATCGGCTGTATTTTCTTAAATATCGCTCCAATTAAGAAAATAGTGAAAATTTGTGATCACTCATATTTTCCATGAAAAATCGATTTTTATATGAGGAATCTAAAATCGGCTATAGTGAAAATCTGTGATCACCAACAGTCTATTTTTATATTAAAATGAATTTTATAACGAAATCTTAATTAAATTTCTTCAAGTGTACTTATTAAAGCAACTATTTAAAAGTACTACTACTATTTTTTACAACCACGTACATCAGTGGAATGTATTGATAAACAACAGCTGTGTTTTGTTTTCATTTGCAGTGTTTTTTTATATTTCTGCAAAATTGACACGATAATTTTTTATATCCCAGTCCAACTTAAATGTCTTAATAAATAAATTGTAAATAAAATATAATCTCAATTAAATGGCCCCCGCTGCTCAAATAGACTATATCATAAATATAGGAGCAGGCAAACAATGTGGCCAGCGGCGTTAACACGCCTGCTAAAGAGACGACTCATTTATATTGTAATAACAATTATTTTATTGGTTTATACAGTTACCAAAGTATTCCATAAGGTAGTTTCAAATCTTGAAATATTTGTTTATATTCATTAAACCAAAGTTCGTCCCATTTACAGCGTCCCAATTTACATCTCTTAGAATCGAATGATTTCACTGTGGAACGTACAAAACCATTAATATGGCGCACTTTAAACGAGCATGTCTTACCCGATGAACCACACTATCGTACAAATTCTCCACATATTTTATGTCAAAATACCATACAAGGTAAAGATCTTCTAACCGATGATCGGGGATTTGTTTGCAACGCCGACCACATACTAAGCAATGGTTGCTGCAACATACAAAGAGAAACAACTAAATACTACACCTGTGAGACCTGTGATAATAGCACACATTGTTGCGGCATCTATGAATATTGTGTATCATGTTGCCTGCATCCTGACAAGCGACCCATTTTGGAGCTAGCAATAGAAGTGATTAAGGGTCGCCAGGCAATGTTATATGCCCAGGTGAATGATCAATTTGAATTGTGCGTAGTCAAGTGTCGTACTAATTCACATTCCGTTGAACATGAAAATCGTTACAGAGATGTAAATCATCGTTTCTGTTATGGTCCCACACAGGCTCATGAATCACAAATCGAAGTATCGGGTACGGGTTCATAGCATTATCATGTGGGTTAAAAACGTGGGAATGTGAGTTTTCTTTTTTTTAATAATAACTGTCAATAATTGCCTTTATACTCGTTTAAATATTTTTTTTGTAATTGTAATTTTAGGTTAAGGCAAGTTTTTAGATAAATTTCCTTTAAGTTTATATAAGTGAAACTCTCTATAGTGTGTAGTATAAAAATAACTAATAGTTATTGGATAAGTTGAGTAAAAGAAATAAAAAATATTTACTTATATATTTTTGTATGAATAATAAAATAATTAAGAATACAAATAAGAATTTGTTGGTGTTTTTGACCTGTTGTTTAATCTTAAGGGTTTGAGGTAAATACTAATGGAATATTGGTTATGCTTTAAAAAGTTTACTTGATGAGGTTATTGTGTACGAACTACAGGTAATCTTTAAACTACTCCTTTGCATACATTATTGTAACACATAATGCATTTAGTACTTATATGTAATCCATGGAGCTTGTTAATTTTTAAAATTAATATCTATCTATCTATCTATCTATCTATCTATCTATCTATCTATCTATCTATCTATCTATCTATCTATCTATCTATCTATCTATCTATCTATCTATCTATCTATCTATCTATCTATCTATCTATCTATCTATCTATCTATTATCTATCTATCTATCTATCTATCTATCTATCTATCTATCTATCTATCTATCTATCTATCTATCTATCTATCTATCTATCTATCTATCTATCTATCTATCTGTCTATCTATCTATCTATCTATCTATCTATCTATCTATATCTATCTATCTATCTATCTATCTATCTATCTATCTATCTATCTATCTATCTATCTATCTATCTATCTATCTATCTATCTATCTATCTATCTATCTATCTATCTATCTATCTATCTATCTATCTATCTATCTATCTATCTATCTATCTATCTATCTATCTATCTATCTATCTATCTATCTATCTATCTATCTATCTATCTATCTATCTATCTATCTATCTATCTATCTATCTATCTATCTATCTATCTATCTATCTATCTATCTATCTATCTATCTATCTATCTATCTATCTATCTATCTATCTATCTATCTATCTATCTATCTACCCATCTATCTATCTATCTATCTATCTTATGAATAATAATAAATAACGTTATTTACCGTAAAAACTAAAACACCGTCACAAGATCATTATACAGAGTTGTATTACAAAGTAGTAGATACGCAACTTAATCAATACAACCGTTAATCATGCTGATAAGAGCGACAAGAAGAACAATATTCCTCAGTGTGTGTGGAATTTTCGGAGGTGTGCAATAAAAGAATTATAAATTTTTATTTTCAATTATATTTTGTTTAGAATTAAGTGGTTTTTGTGAAAATGTTTACACTTTTATTACGAAATGCAAGGTGAGGCCAAGGAATCCACTTTTAAAAACACTAACTTATGCTCAATAAATTAACAGATATGCGATGAAATATTAAAAAGAAACTTTGGACATGTTTGTTACATAAACTCAACTAATATAAACAACAACAATTTAGCATTTTACTCAATTATTATTAAAGAAAACAATCTTATTATTTTAGAACTTATGCTACACACGCCTCCAATCGTGCCCCCGTGGTACGGCCCATCAATAAGATTTTAATAGCTAATCGTGGTGAAATAGCCTGTCGTGTTATTAAGACTGCCCGCAAATTAGGTGTACGTACTGTAGCTGTTTATTCCGATCCCGATGAGAAATCTTTGCACACCCAATATGCTGATGAAGCCTATCGTGTGGGAGAGGCTGCCACTGCCTCCTCTTATTTGCGAGCTGATCGCATTATAGATATAGCTAAGAAATCTGGCTGTCAAGCTATTCACCCTGGTTATGGTTTCCTTTCCGAATCGGTAGAATTTGCAGAATTGTGTCAAAAAGAGGGAGTGGTCTTTATGGGTCCACCCTCTTCCGCTATACGTGATATGGGTATTAAGAGTACTAGTAAACATATTATGGATGCTGCTGGTGTTCCCATTATTAATGGTTATCATGGTGATGACCAATCCGATGAACGTTTACAGGCCGAGGCGAAAAAAATTGGTTTCCCTTTAATGATTAAGGCTGTGCGTGGTGGCGGTGGTAAAGGTATGCGTATTGCTGATAAGGAAGAAGATTTTATGTCTGCTTTGAATTCGGCCCGTAATGAATCGGAGAAGTCTTTTGGTGATAGTTCAGTATTGTTGGAACGTTATGTTAGATCACCACGTCACGTGGAAGTGCAAGTTTTTGCCGATCAATATGGTGATGCTGTGTATTTGTGGGAAAGAGATTGTTCCGTTCAAAGAAGACATCAAAAGATTATTGAGGAAGCACCAGCAGTAAGTAAAATTTAAAGAAATCTCTTTTCCCAAAAATGTTAAACTTATTTAAAAATTTCTAGCCTGGTTTGTCGGAGGAATTACGTCGTGAATTAGGTGAGGCTGCCGTACGTGCCGCCAAGGCTGTGGGTTATGTGGGCGCCGGTACTGTGGAGTTTATTATGGACAAAGAGGATCTCAGTTTCCATTTCATGGAAATGAATACCCGTTTGCAAGTAGAGCATCCCATTTCCGAAATGATTACTGGCACCGATTTGGTTGAATGGCAAATACGTATTGCTGCCGGCGAACCTTTGCCCGTGACACAAGAACAAATTATACGCAAGGGTCATGCTTTCGAGGCACGTATTTATGCTGAAAATCCTCGTGGTGGTTTCCTCCCCGGCGCCGGTCCTTTGCGTTATTTGGCTACACCACAACCTAGTGAAGGTTTGGTGCGTGTAGAAACTGGTGTGCGCGAAGGTGATGAAGTGTCAGTTCACTACGATCCTATGATTGCTAAATTGGTAGTATGGGGTGAAAACCGTACCCAAGCGCTTAATAGTTTAATCGCTCGTTTAAGTGAATATCACGTAAGTTTTTTCGTTTTATATAAAATCTCTAAAATTGCGAATTCCCTCAACTTTTCATTCACAATAGTTAATTGTTTACAAAATATTACCTCAAAAATTCACAATAAAAGGAATTCTCTCTCGAGATTTCAAATTATATTCGCGATAGAAAAGAATATTTACTCTTTATCCACTAATGTCCTTATTTTTTCCTTCAAAGATTACTGGCTTGGAAACCAACATCAATTTCCTTATCGACTTGGCCAGTCATCCCGAATTCCAGGCTGCTAATGTCCATACTGGCTTTATCGACCAACACTTTGATACTTTATTCCCTGCCTTGGAAATCCATGACGATGATTTGTGCAAAGCTGCCTTAACTCTTGTTTTCAATGAATTGCAAGCTTCCCACATCAACAGCATACACAAAACTGATCCTTTTACCTCTTCTCCTAATTTGCGCTTGAATTTTGACCTAGTTCGTCAATATCAATTGAAGTCCAATGATAAAACCTATCAAGTCTCCTTGAAATACGGAAATGATTCGAATATACAAATTAAAATCGATAATGGTGAATGGTATGATGTCAAAGCTGATCGTATAATGGATGGCGAACGTTTAAAGATTAGATCAAACATCTCCAACAATATTTCCACCTACAATGCCCACATAGATGAGTCGGAAATTACCATTTTCCTGGAGAATGGTAAAAAAACTTTTGAATTGGTACAACCCAAATTTTTGCATGCCGCCTCGGATCAAATGGGCAGTGCTGGCTCTAAGGTTGTGGCCCCCATGCCTGGTGTTTTGGAAAAGGTTTTGGTTAAGCCAGGAGATAAGGTTAAAAAGGGTGATAGTTTGGCTGTTTTAATTGCCATGAAAATGGAACATATTTTAAAGGCTCCCAAGGATGCTGTTGTCAAATCCATAGGTGGTGCTGTTGGCTCAAATGTGGCCAAGGGTGCTGCTGTTATTACTTTTGAAGAAGACGAAACTGAGAAGGCAGAAAAGTAGATACTTGCTGCTGTTCTATAGACATTTTTAGTAGAACTACTTTGTACCAGAAGGAAAAATTGCATTTATTTTATATATATTTTTTTCTTTACTAAAACCTATTTTTTGTATAGTTTATAATTTGGACCTATTGCATTTATTACGTGTATAATTAAGGCTTAAAGCTAAACTGTTATTAGTAATTGTTAAACAAATAAAATTTTTATCAGTGTCAAGTACAAATTATGGGTCGATGAAGTAATTTTTCTGGGCGGAATTGGGTCTACAAATGTTAATACAAAGCACAATATCAAGTAAAATTATTGCAAATGAAACCCCATACGAGATCGAACAATATTTCGTAACAAAAACTCATTTCGATATCGAATTAAGCTAAAATCCACTAGATTCTTTTTCGATATCGTATGCCACCTCTAATTGGAAAATGAATTCATTTCACAGAGGGTCAAGTTACTCTAAAATCCATCGAAACCTCACTGTTCATTTCGGCGCATTAAAAAATAACTTCTAATATCAAATCTACAATTTCCAATTGGATTTTTTATAAGAAACCATACCATTTTTAATTAACACATATTTTGTCACATTTTAGATTAATAATATTATGCATTGTTTGCTTAATTCTATTAATATTCGCTAACACAACAATAAACAACTTTTTCCGCTTGATTAGTCTACCTAATCATCAATGACTTTGCAAATATTATAAATAATTGTTGAACTTACCATTTGTAAACAATTTTTTTAATTAAAGTTATTAAAAACACAAAAAAACACTTTTTATTAACAATTTAACACACACCATGAATAAAAGTATACTTTTATAATCCTGACGCGCAAAAAAATTTGTTTACAAACAAACAGGTACTGTCAACAAGAAATAGTGATGCCAGTATGTTACAAAAAGGATTAGGGTGAAAAAGGAAGGGAAATTAGTTTAAAATAACGGTAACTTGTAGAAATATGTATTGTAATTTTAAATATTTGTTAATAAATTTTAAATTTAGCATAATTTGTAAAGAATTTGACACAAACAATAAAATAAAATGAATTTGTTAATCCTAATGAGAAAAAAACATTTGTTTACAAAGAAATCATGGTGCCCCGAGTAAAGTTAACAACAAGAAACAGTGTTACCAATAAAATGCAATAAGGAAGGCTAAATAAGATAGATAGATAGATAGATAGATAGATAGATAGATAGATAGATAGATAGATAGATAGATAGATAGATATATAGATAGATAGATAGATAGATAGATAGATAGATAGATAGATAGATAGATAGATAGATAGATAGATAGATAGATAGATAGATAGATAGATAGATAGATAGATAGATAGATAGATAGATAGATAGATAGATAGATAGATAGATAGATAGATAGATAGATAGATAGATAGATAGATAGATAGATAGATAGATAGATAGATAGATAGATAGATAGATAGATAGATAGATAGATAGATAGATAGATAGATAGATAGATAGATAGATAGATAGATAGATAGATAGATAGATAGATAGATAGATAGATAGATAGATAGATTAGATAGATAGATAGATAGATAGATAGATAGATAGATAGATAGATAGATAGATAGATAGATAAATATATAGACAGATTCACACAAAATTCGTTTACAAACAAAGCAACAATCCCTTTTTGCAACCTATTGGCAACTCCACACAAAGTGACCTGAGCGAAGTCAACAAGAAAAGGAATTGCCAAAATAATCGTAATTTGCAGAAATGTTGAAATTTATTAATACATAATTATTAAAGTTACTAATAATAGACTATAATGCCAACCAAACATTATGTTTGTTCAATAACAATAAATTTTTACAAATTATTACTATTTGTTTTTGTATTGCAAATATTTTTGTGAAAATTTTTAATAATTAGTAACAACTTTAAGTTATTGAACAGACCTAATGTTAATTAAGTTTCCAGTAATTGTCATCATTTAATAAAAACCCATTTTTATTTTTCTTTTTTGGTTTTATTTATAATAACATTTATTTTGTTTTCTTATCGTTTTTTATTATGATTCTTTTCATTAATATTAATAAGTATGTTTTTTCTTTAATTTTTATTCTTATTTAATTTTTTTCCTTTTATAAAGCGTAGTAATAATCATTTTGGTTTTTTAATTTTTATATCATTTTATGTAAATTTATTTCCGTTTTGTTTATATAACATAATTAATTAATTATAATATACGTTTTTTAATGATTTCTTTTTTTAATATTATATTTATAAAAAAATAATAAAAATTGTTTATGTTTTAATTGTATGTTAAAGTTTTCTTAAAAGAAATTTTAATAAATAAAAGTGAAATTTTGGGTTGTGTTTTAGTAAAATAGTTTTTTTTTATAAAATTAGTTTTTTAAAAAAGTTAATAATATATTTTTTTTAATTATAGAATCTACGTTAAAGTTATATTTAAGAATTGTTTAAGGAAATCATGTTAAAACAGTGTAATATTTAAAAAAAATCACCAAAGATTTGAGATTTTTTTAAGAAAAGTTAATCGAATTTTCGAGACATATACAAATTTAAAATTTTGCATTTAGCTTAAAAATTAATTTAGCAATATTTTAAATAAAGTAGAAAAATTGCTAAAATTTCTATTTTATGCTGAAAAAGAAAGAACTGAACTAGATTTGAAATTGAACAGAACTTGAACTAGATCTGAACTTGAACGGAACTGGAACTGAATTAAAACTAAACTAGAACTGAAATAGAACTGAACTAGAATTGAACTAGAACTGAACTAGAACTGTACTAGAACTGTACTAGAACTGAACTAGAACTGAACTAAAACTAAACTAGAACTGAACTAGAAAAGAACTAAAACAGAACTAGAATGGAACTTGAACTGAACAAAATAAAACTTAAAAAATAAAACAAGTCTGAATCGATATAAAATCTATCAATTCTGAGTTTTCGAAATTAATTTCGAATTTTTCCACTTGATTTTTTCGAAGACCATCAGAAACCAACCGTCTTTATACAAAAAAAAGTTTTTATCACCTAATCTTCAAGTCAAATGTTAAAGTACTAAACCAGTGGTCAGTTCCCTCTATATTAACTTGTCTCTAGGACAATTTTGAATTTGAAAAATTTTCTAAAAATTTCAAATATTTCCTTTTTAGAAATTCTATTATAATTTTTGATTTTCAAAACAATTTCTAATTAAAATAAAAAAATCTTTCTAAAACTCATAAAAATGTTTACCAAAACTAATTTTTAAAATATTATTTTTAAAAATTTTGTTTTTCGTTTTCAAGTAAAATAAACAAATAAAAAAAATAATGAAATAAATAAAATTTATAATTTTATTATAAGTTTCTTTTGTTGTTGTTGTTTTTATTATGTATATTTTTTTCTTTTTTTGTGGTTCTTGTTGTTTTCATGTAATTTTATAAATTAATAATAATAATAATTATTTAATAATATTAATTATTTTTTATATTTATTTTGTTTTCTTTTATTTTTTTTTGTATTAATTAATTCTTTAGTGTGAAAAAAGAACATTTTGTTTTTTTTTAAGATTTTTTTTCTTGTTTTTATTTTTTCTGGTATTTTTTATTATTATTTTAAAAAGTGTTTGTTGTTTTTATTTCTTTAATTTTTTCCGTTTTTTCTTTCTTTTTTTATAGAATTTAAATAATATTTCAATATTTTTAAACTTCATCTACGTTTTTGTTGTGGTATTAAGTTGTTGTTGCTGCTGCTGCTGTTGTTGTTGATCCGAAGTCGTAGTTGGAGTTGAAGTCGAACCCAATAAAATGTGTTGTTGTTGCTGTTGGTCATTAGTAGTGGTAGTATTTACAGTTTGTTGTAGTTGTTGTATTTCAGCAGTATTATTGCCTAGTGTATTATTAGTTGTTGTTGTTGTCATCGTTGTTGTTGTATTATTTAATACATTTAAAAGATTTAAATCATTGTCCTTTTTTGTGGTTCCTGTTAATGTTGTCATTGTTGTTGTTGCCTCCGAACTAATGACGCCGCTGACGGACTATAATGTTTCAAAAAAGAAGAGAAAATTATAAATATTTGTTTATTTTTAATTTAATTAATATTTTCAACTTAAAATTTATACATTTTTTCATTAACTTTTTAAAAATGCCAAGCGCAACAGTGATAAAAAAGCGTTATTCTTTGATTTAAATGAAGTTGATTTTTGGTGAAAGATGAGTGAAGCGTTTATTTTTTTTTTTTTTCTTTTTAAGTGTGTAAAGTTTTTGTGTAATTTTTTGCAGTGTAAGTTGTAAGTATAATTTTCAATATATATATATATATATAAAACTAGTACATTTTCAAGCCGTTGCAAGATTTTGTTGTTGCTTAAAATTAAGTGATTATTAAAGTACTTTTTTATAAAAATATTTTATGTTTATGAAATAATATCAAGAAAGAAATTTATAAAAAAAAATCAAAATTGTAAGTAGCATTGATAATAGAAATCGGTAAAATAAAAATCTTTAGTTAAAAGCGTATCGAAGTAACCTCGTTATTCTCAATAGACAAATCATGCCATACAATTTACGACCGTAGCATAAATTTATGACAATATTCAGTTCCTAGATCTAAACTAGAACTTAACTAGAACAAAACCTGAACAGAACTATAGAACTGAACTAGAACTGAACTAGAACTGAACTAGAACTGAACTAGAACTGAACTAGAACTGAACTAGAACTGAACTAGAACTGAACTAGAACTGAACTAGTTCTGAACTAGAACTGAACTAGAACTGAACTGGAACAGAACTAGAACTGAACTAGAACTGAACTAGAACTGAACTAGAACTGAACTAAAACTGAACTAGAACTGAACTAGAACTGAACTAGAACTGAACTAGAACTGAACTAGAACTGAACTAGAACTTACTAAGAACTGAACTAGAACTGAACTAGAACTGAACTAGAACTGAACTAGAACTGAACTAGAACTGAACTAGAACCTAGAAGCTAGAACTGAACTAGAACTGAACTAGAACTGACTAGAACTGAACTAGACTAACTAGAACTGAACTAGAACTGAACTAGAACTGAACTGGAACTGAACTAGAACTGAACTAGAACTGGAACTAGAATTGACTAGAACTGAACTAGAACTGACTTAGAACTGAACTAGAACTGAACTAGAACTGAGAACTAGACTGAACTAGAACTGACTAGAAACTGAACTATAACTGAACTAGAACTGAACTAGAACTGAACTAGAACTGAACTGAACTGAAATAGAACTGAACTAGAACTGAACTAGAACTGAACTAGAACTGAACTAGAACTGAACTAGAACTGAACTAGAACTGAACTAGAACTGAACTAGAACTGAACTAGAACTGAACTAGAACTGAACTAGAACTGAACTAGAACTGACTAGAACTGAACTAGAACTGAACTAGAACTGAACTAGAACTGAACTAGAAACTGAACTAGAACTGAACTAGAACTGAACTAGAACTGAACTAGAACTGAACTAGACTGAACTAGAACTGAACTAGAACTGAACTAGAACTGAACTAGAAATGAACTAGAAACTGAACTAGAACTGAACTAGAACTGAACTAGAACTGAACTAGAACTGAACTAGAACTGAACGTAGAACTGAACTAGAACTGAACTAGAACTGAACTAGAACTGAACTAGAACTGAACTAGAACTGAACTAGAACTGAACTAGAACTGAACTAGAACTGAACTAGAACTGAACTAGAACTGAACTAGAACTGAACTAGAACTGAACTAGAACTGAACTAGAACTGAACTAGAACTGAACTAGAACTGAACTAGAACTGAACTAGAACTGAACTAGAACTGAACTAGAACTGAACTTAGAACTGAACTAGAAATGAACTAGAACTGAACTAGAACTGAACTAGAACTGAACTAGAACTGAACTAGAACTGAACTAGAACTGAACTAGAACTGAACTAGAACTGAACTAGAACTGAACTAGAACTGAACTAGAACTGAACTAGAACTAACTAGAACTGAACTAAACTGAACTAGAACTGAACTAGAACTGAACTAGAATGAACATGAACTAGAACTGAACTAGAACTGAAATAGAACTGAACTAGAACTGAACTAGAACTGAACTAGAACTGAACTAGAACTGAACTAGAACTGAACTAGAACTGAACTAGAACTGATTTAGAACTGAACTAGAACTGAACTAGAACTGAACTAGAACTGAACTAGAACTGAACTAGAACTGAACTAGAACTGAACTAGAACTGAACTAGAACTGAACTAGAACTGAACTAGAACTGAACTAGAACTTAACTAGAACTGAACTAGAACTGAACTAGAACTGAACTAGAACTGAACTAGAACTGAACTAGAACTGAACTAGAACTGAACTAGAACTGAACTAGAACTGAACTAGAACTGAACTGAACTAGAACTGAACTAGAACTGAACTAGAACTGAACTAGAACTGAACTAGAACTGAACTAGAATTGAACTAGAACTGAACTAGAACTGAACTAGAACTGAACTAGAATGAACTAGAACTGAACTAGAACTGAACTAGAACTGAACTAGAACTGAACTAGAACTGAACTAGAACTGAACTAGAACTGAACTAGAACTGATTTAGAACTGAACTAGAACTGAACTAGAACTGAACTAGAACTGAACTAGAACTGAACTAGAACTGAACTAGAACTGAACTAGAACTGAACTAGAACTGAACTAGAACTGAACTAGAACTGAACTAGAACTGAACTAGAACTGAACTAGAACTTCTAGAACTTAACTAGAACTGAACTAGAACTTAACTAGAACTGAACTAGAACTGAACTAGAACTAAACTAGAACTGAACTAGAACTGAACTAGAACTGAACTAGAACTGAACTAGAACTGAACTAGAACTGAACTAGAACTGAACTAGAACTGAACTAGAACTGAACTAGAACTGAACTAGAACTGAACTAGAACTGAACTAGAACTGAACTAGAACTGAACTAGAACTGAACTAGAACTGAACTAGAACTGAACTAGAACTGAACTAGAACTGAACTAGAACTGAACTAGAACTGAACTAGAACTGAACTGAACTGAACTAGAAACTAGAACTGAACTAGAACTGAACTAGAAACTGAACTAGAACTGAACTAGAACTGAACTAGAACTGAACTAGACTGAACTAGAAACTGAACTAGAACTGAAATAGAACTGAAACTAGAACTGACTAGAAAGACTAGAACTGAAACTAGACTGAAATAGAACTGACTAGAACCTGAACTAGACTGACTAGACTGAAATAGAACTGAACTAGAACTGAACTAGACTGAACTAGTAAACTGGAACTAGAAACTGAACTAGAACTGAATAGAACTGAACTAGAACCTGAACTAGAACTGAACTAGAACTGAACTAAAAATGAACCAGAACTTTTGTTTTTTTACTTATCTTGAACTGAACTAAGCTTAACAGGGATGTTGTCCTTCCTCGTTAAGCTTTAGTTCATTGTTCATAGCAGAAATTCATGGTTCATAGCAGAGATTGTGACAGATTCGAAGGGAAGTTTTTATACAAGCATCTCACTTGGGTGAGATATTGCCTATTATAGAAAAGTGTTGGTCAGAAACCATCGTCGTTTGTTTTCATTAATTCCACAGGTAAAAGATATTGAACAAAATTGAAATATAAAAATTATTTTGCTTATTAATAAAATTAGACTTAAATATAAAATTAAAAATCTTTTGCAATTTTAAAGAAATGACATTTTATATCTACAACAATGATGTTTAACTATACACAAAATAAAAAGACAATTTGTGCAAATTGTTTGTGAGATTTTGCAGATTGTTGTATTAATTACAAACTATTAATTTACAAGCTTTGCTCTTTTTTTAACATAACTGGTGGCTATAGCCTGCTTTTTATAACAAAACAAAACAGTGAAGAATGAAAAAAATTTCGAAAAAGAAGTTAAGCAAACATAGAAAAAAGGAAGATTTATTTTTTTTTTAATTTAAGATTAAACCAATAGAAAACAAACGAAAAGAAAAAAAAAAAAACAAAATCGAAACAAAAACTAACTTGGCAGCAAATCATACTAAACGGCTTGAAGTGTTACCCCTTTGTTGTTTTTGTTGCTGTTGGAGTAGTTGTTGTTGATGTTGCTGTAATTGTTGTTGATGAAGATGTTGTTGGAGTTGTTGCTGTTTACTGTTGCCCATTAAACGCTTTTGTTTTTTTTTGGTTTTTATTAGAATTATTTAAGGTTTTTTAAGGTAAAAGTTTGTTTTTTAATAACAAAACAACATAAACAAAAAATAATTTGTTTTGTTTAGAAGAAAAAAGTATAAAGAGTTTTGTTTTTAAAAGGGAAAAGAAGAGCCAAAAAGTATTTAAGATTTTGTTTTGTACTTATTACACAAAAAAACAACAAATACCAAAAGTAATTATTAAACCAATCAAACCCTTAAGAAGTGTTTAAGAAAATATTTACAACTTCAAGCAGACTTACCGTTTTTGGTGATAGTGACATCTGTTTTAGATTACTAGTTAAGCCATTTATATTGGTTTCATTTTGTGATTCAGTCATGGCTACAGTAGACGATGTTTGTTGGACTGTTGATGATGATGATGACGACCCTAGTGTGTTGGTGCTGGAGGAGGTATTTGTAGTCGAGGTAAAAGCTTTTTTACTTCCTGACGATGAATCACCAACAAATGTTGAGGCTTTCCAGTCTATCGATGAACCAGGAGCTAGACCAACAATAATTGTTGATTTATGTGGAGGAACATTTGAAAAGTTTAAATTTTCACCTGTTTGCTGCTGCTGTTGCTGCTGTGTTGATTCCTCTACAGTCATATTGTTTCGTATTAAATCGGCTACATGATTAAGTTCTTGCTCCTTTTGTAGCTCATCACTGGTTTTTGTTGTCGTTGCTGTGGTATTGGCTTGTTGTTGTTGCTGCTGCTGTCTTTGGGCTTCATCGATGGGTTCAACATCAGATTCATTGGTTTCCTCTTGTTCCTAAGATGAAAGTGGATGCGAAATGTGGGTTTTTAAAAATGGTTTTCTTTTAAAATGTTAAATAAAAAGAACTAGAACTGTTCTAGAACTGTTCTAGAACTTGAACTGATCTAGAACTGAACGAAACTAGAACTGAAGAAGAACTGAACTAGAACTGAACTAGAATGGAACTGAACTAGAACTGAACTAGAACTGAACTAGAATGGAACTGAACTAGAACTGAACTAGAACTGAACTAGAACTGAACTAGAACTGAACTAGAACTGAACTAGAACTGAACTAGAACTGAACTAAACACCAACTTACCTCTTCAGGACACAATTCATAGGCCATTGACCACGTATTCTTGGCGGAATGTGATCTCTCCAACATATAACCGTTTGTGTTGTCATTACTTTGTGCCGGTGGTGACCATGAATACGAATTATACTGACAACCAATGCCACGCTGACGATCCAGCTCATCTTGCAACCATTCAACCGCAATAATCCAATGTCTACCAATCGCTGGATTTGAATTTAACATTTGCAATGCTACCGGTGATTTATGGAATAATTGTGTGAGACACTTAATGATTTGATAGGCGCGCTTCTGATAATGCGTTTTTGATCTCTGTATTGTCTCCAAGAGGCCCTCACGTTCTTCGGCCACTCCATTTAGGGCATTGTGAATGCGATGATGTTGCCACGAGTCTTCGATGAGTAAAATGTGCAATAAGAGTTCAGTGTGATGGCGCATGTCATGACAATAGGCAAAGCCGCACTGCCACAAGAGTTCGGTGAGAACGGCACGTGAAAAATGAGGATTTTCCCAACTGCAATACTGTAAGAGTTTTAAACCTTCCTCGCCTACATTTGTATCCTCAATAAGTTTTTTAATGTACCTTTAAAAAGGGAATGTAAAGATCAATTCAAATAAGATTTCATGTTTTTCTGCATTAAAACTTACCCCGTTCTATTAAATAAAATTTCAACACATTCTGGTGATAAAGGCATTAAATCTTCATATCTTATACTGGGATCTTTAAAGGGATTTTGTAAGGGTCTACCATTTTGATTAGATGATTGACATCTATCCGAGATATCACTACAACGTATCAAATGCGATACAACTTGATGTAATTTACTTAATTCCGGATATTGATATTTTATTGAAGGACCTGGTCCCTCGTCCAAAGCCACTTGCATAAATATAACGGGAACATTTAACTAGAATAAACAATAAATTAACATTTCACTTCGTGCTGATATAAAGCCATTTTAATTTACCTTTAAAAGTTGCTGTTTCTCCTGTATGCCTAAACCCACATACATGCTAAATAAACTAAAGTAGTGTGGCAAATGTTTACCATGATCGGCTACCTCACATTTTAATAACTTAAGAACACTTATTAGAATTTGTTCACATAAATTATTGCCATCATAGCCAGCCAGCGGCTCATCATTGATGGCAAAATGACAAAAGAATACAACTAATTTAACAAAAACAGTACGAACTTCCGGTGATGGTGCCATTAATATATATTCACCCAAACGTGTGGGTGGACTTAGCAATGCATTGCTAGCAAACCATTTTCGTACCAATGGTGATAGACGTATATGATGTGATAGTGTATCATACCTAGAGAAATGAAACGAAATTTAACAAAATAAGGAATGATAAGGAATGATTTTCATGAGTTAAAACTTTTTTTCTACTAACCATTCAATAACTGGTCCACGTAAAGACTTTTTGGTACGAAAACCGGTATGAAAGAGAAATTGTGAAGCCAATTGAACACCTAATAAAGAGAGCTCTTCGGCGGCGGGTGTCTGTAAAATGAAATTAAACAAAAATTTTGTTATAGTTCAATTTTAGTTCTGTTCCAGTTCATCTTATCACTTACCATTTTATCAGCCCTCGTTGGAATACTGCAACTAACCAATTTTTTAATAAAATTGAAAAATTCTACAGAAAATATACTCTTTGAGTGAAGAAAACGTATATTTTGATTTCTGCAAATATAGAAAAAACAACAACAAATTATTAAAATTTATAAACAAAGAACATCACTTTTGTAATTTGTCCGCCCTCACTTACCTAACACTTCTTTCGATTGGTTTTGGCAATGGCAATACAAAATTACGACTTTCGGCCAATGAAAGTTGTTCGACGCTCGCCTCAAACTGTATGGGTTTTTGATCACAACGTGTATAGAATAGCATATAGGCATTCCACCAACGTTTCTGACGACGATATTGCATGCGTTTCAAATTACTATCGTAGATTTCACCCATATAGTCACCGCCAAAACACTGGGCTTTCATTTCTTCATCTTCGTTCATTTTACATTCGGTTACGTCACCATCATCGAATTTATACCATTGTTCTTTGCCAGTGGAGGGATTACTGCAGGAAATTTTTGAAAGAATAAAATATGTTATTCTTTTGGGATTAAGTGTCATTCTATTGAAACTTACTTTGAACGTATATAACTGAAATAATGACCACCAGAAGCTTGACCACTATGTACAACAATGCCAGTCAGTTCATATTTGGTACATTCATCATTAGACTGACAATTATCACCCACTTCGATAACCTCACCCTCGAGTTTAGCTAAGCCAGAGACTGTTAAATAGAAAATAGATTGATAATAATAAATTAATAGCACTCAAAGATTGTCTATAATTCTTGTTCCGTTCTAGTTTAGTTTTAGTTCAAGTCTAGTTCAGTTCTAGTTTAATTCTAGTTCGGTTTTAGTTCAGTTCTAGTTCAGTTCTAGTTCAGTTCTAGTTCAGTTCTAGTTCAGTTCTAGTTCAGTTCTAGTTCAGTTCTAGTTCAGTTCTAGTTCAGTTCTAGTTCAGTTCTAGTTCAGTTCTAGTTCAGTTCTAGTTCAGTTCTAGTTCAGTTCTAGTTCAGTTCTAGTTCAGTTCTAGTTCAGTTCTAGTTCAGTTCTAGTTCAGTTCTAGTTCAGTTCTAGTTCAGTTCTAGTTCAGTTCTAGTTCAGTTCTAGTTTAGTTTACGTCTAGTTCTCGCTCTGTTCTACTTTTGTTTACTAACCTGTATAAGGCTCCATATCCAATAGTCGTGGAAATTCAAAGTAATCATTGAATTTAATCGCACAAACACGTTCATAATCATATTCAAAACGTTTTAATTGTATGGCTAACACGGGCGGTAGTTTTTTCACACACAACCGCTTAATTGTAACTACCTAGAAGTGTAGAAATAAGATAAGTAAGAAGGCAACAACAAAAAGGACATCAAATGTTTTCTTTACTTTTTTATCACATTTATCACAATGGTATGCATCAGCGCCCTCCAAGAGTTCACCTTTAACGTACTGTTCTAGAGATTCGGTTAATGAGCTATGATTTCGTATATCGACGCTAAAAACACTAAACGGTTCCTCTTTTGAATAACGATGAGGACATTCTTGACAAATTTTCTGATCACTAAATGATCCACCTAATGTGTTATTCATTAATTGTGTTTGACCTAAAGCTTTCAGACCCTCATCTAAACTTTCGAACAAGGACATGAAAAATTCAACAGCATCCTGTTGTTCACGTAAATTAACCGGTTCACCTTGGAGTCTAATATAAAAGAAATCGAATGTAAAGTATTAAACGTTTTGTTAATTTAAAGTAAAAACTTACTTAAAATGTGTCCACAGACCACGTGGCACATAGAACTGTAATGCACTGTGACCCAAATGGGCAAAGATGGCCTGTACATGTTTGAGTATGACTACATGATAGTTTTTCCTAACATCATTATTATCATCGTTAGAATTGAATAGAGCCGAACCCATGGCATTGGCTTCGGGTTCACCGCTAAAGTCTTCGTTTTCATTTGTTGCTGCGCCATCAGCTTTAAGTATACCCACGCGTATTGAGGGTACCATATAAAGTTGTTGCAGCACAGAGTTCATATAACATGTGGCGCCGGCATTTTTCAAACCACAAAAACCTTTAATCGGTCGTGCACCGACTGGTGGTAAATAGTCCCAATCACGCAAGGGTTCAGTATCTGTAAGAAGAGAAAAGAATTGAAATTTTGTATAAAAACTTGAAAATTTAGATTTTCTGTTAAAAATTTCAATTTTTATAAAAGAAACCTTTCAACACCACTTCGACTCACCTGTGCAAACAAAATCCGTTATCGTATTCGTTAGCAACTTCATATTAGGAACGCAATTCTGACATAATGCTATTAATAAATCACAGGCAGCTGCAATCGTATGTGGACTACGACACACCGGTGGAGGGGCAGTTTCAGTTTTTAGTTTACCATTTTTACGTAAATGCAAATATTCTCGGGAGGCGGTAAACAGAAAAGCATCGATTAGCTCATGAATCAAATCGTTCAGTTGAGCCTTCGTTTCGGGCGATAGGAAAAACATCAATTCCTTGGCCAAACACAAATGACCTTCGAGCAGATCCTCGTGCACTTGAATATCTCCGGTAGTTGTGACATGTTCTCGTATCTTTTGCAACCATTTGATTTCTTCAGCCAGCAAACCTTCGCCAATGTTGAGGGGCCAGTTGACAACACAGCCGTAGGAGAGAGTGCGACAGAGTAGTTGAAAGAAATCAGCACAGGTGGCTTCGTGTTGAGGCACCAGAGTCTTAAGGGAGCTAACTAACAGATTAACCATATAGGCAAAGGGACGTCTGTCACCGGCACAGTAAGTACAAGTGAGAAATAGTTGTTCGGCCGCTACCTGTCTTACGTGACGTGATTGATTTTTCAATATTAACGATGTTATGAACTTATTCCACAGGGGATCAGCACTTAGTGCTTCATTAGCACTGGGATTTAGGACCAAAGAGATGGTTAGCACCTCTAGGGCTTCTTTACAAACCAAAAAATCTTGACTGTCCGGCATGGAGGTATCATCGGCAAAATCATTTTTAGTACCCAACGACTGTAGATTGCCACACGACGATGCCCAGGCCAATTGGACTACAGCTTTAATGGTAGATATATCGGGACAGGACCACTGCAAAGTCGAAGCAAAGAGCAAGCGACAAACCTCACCTTCAGGACTGGCCGATAGCATTTCTCTGGCCAAATTTTCAGCCAACTTTTGTGATATAGCCCTTAAAGTAATCTCTGAGGTATTTGGTATTGAGGTCAATATTTGTTTGAGTATTTCCACCTGTGAACGTGAGTCCATATCGTAGTCAAACAGCATAGGTTCGTCGCCCACACGCGATAGCACACAGCCTACTATGTAAAGGAAAAGTTTGGCTAGTTTCAATACACACTGGAATGATGCACGTTTGGTGTGCATATCGGCGTTGGGTAAGAAATTATTTTTGGTCAACAGTTCAAGTATGAAATGGGCACAACCTGAATGCAGCCAAGAAGATTGTATTTGTAGAGCATTTTCGCCATAGGGATCGAGAGCAGGTATTAGAAGGCTGTTAAAGACACATAAATTGTAGTGCACCTGGGCTGGGGTGGGATGCAGGAACAGCATTTCGGGTGTACATTCAGTAGGGTTAATCTAAAGTAAAAAACCAAGAGAAGAAATAAAAAATTGTGTTCAGTTATAGAAACGTAGGCATCAACTCACCGGTTCATTGCTGGATGTAACCTGCTGTTGAGGTGGTTGTTGAGCGGTTACTACTCCTCCCACATTGGCTACATTGCCAGCACTGTTATCCTCTTCCCCTTCTTTGGTAACATTTGCTACATTTCCCGCACTTACGCCCGTGGTTTGCAATTGCTGCTGCAGTTGTTGAGCTGCCGACATGCCACACATTATTTGCAACATTTTAACGGTCTGACGATCACAGGGCAATAAATGTAACAGCATTTTAGCACTTTCCCTCAAACGACCATGTTCCAAATCACTGCCCAACTGATAAAGTTTCAGGAAAAACTCTATATAATGGAAATTCCTAGAAATAATCACTCCCGGTAAAGTACTTTCCGATTCGACACGCTGCATGTCGGGACAAGGTCTGGGTGGTGATCCAGTACTAGAATCACTAGACGTATCCGGACTACTAGCCAAACCCACTCCTATAGGTGTTAGTTTAGCCGTTAAGATCATTTTATCCCTTATAGAATACTGGGACAAGGGATTTATCTCATCGCCAATGTCTATCAATTCGCCATTGTTGTAGTAGAGATCGACTTTTATGTTGGCCGTCGAGGTGCCCTTAATGCGTTTAAGTAAGTTGCGCTTGAAAGAGGAAACCATTTCATTGTTGTGTGTGATGATTTCTATGTCATCGATTGGTCGTCCAGGATTTTGAAAACGTATATAAAGACTAGTATATTTACCGCGTGTGGCACGTACTAAAGGCAATAGATAACGATCCCCATTAAAGGAACGGTCACATTCTTTGATGTATTCTTGCAGAACCTTAAGAATGCGACACATTTTTTCGGCTTCTATGAAACGCATTTTCGAATCTTTCGATTCATTCTGATCAGCCTGATTGGCATCATCGGCCACTACGGGCACTGCATTGTTGGAACTCAAAGACTTGCCCAATATCATTATATTGGTGTAGTGAGTCCTTAAACGTTCACAGCATTCACCTATAAACATTTCATGGAATTCACTGATATTCTCCTGGAGTCGGGGACCCAAAGCTGTTGAAACTTCTTTGAGCAGATCAATAGCTTTATTGGCTATTTCCTCACCGCCCGTTGTTATGACACGCCATAGATAATCTTTACCTATTAGGTCCTCATTGTCCAAAATATAGCCGCGATGTATGGCCTTGAGTTTATCTTCTTTGGAATTCACCGCTTTAAAGAAACGTTCAAAGCACTTGATGCCACTTTCCGTTAGTAGATGTGGATCCAATTGGAGTATATTGTTTTCGAAAAAGTCTTTATTTATGCCAGGATCAAGATCTGGCTCTTCGCCCATCAGTTTACCGAACCAGCGGAAACATTCTTCACGATCCGAAGGAAACACAGCATTGACAGCCAAACAGTGCCAGATTTGTTTAGCTTGATCTGCACACAACCACAGTTGGCCATCTTTTAGCAAGAATTTAAGGAAATCTAAACGCTCCGATATCTGCATATTGTGTGGATAACGCCCATCGATACACAGCGAGGCAGGTTCAACAGTGGGCATATCCGCTATCATGGTGCGTATCTTTTCCATGTACGATGTTAGACTATTAGTAACTAAAATGACTAAAGAGTAATCGTTCTGTAGACGTTCGATGACTTGCTGACGATTTAGGGATTGTTGTGAACGTGGAGCATGACTGGGAGATGATTCGTAAAGGCAACAGATTTCACGGATTAAACGCAAAGCGGGCAATACCCAAGTTTCACCATTCTTCAACTCTACCACACATTTGTCGAGCCAAACGATTTTCTGAGCATCACGTTCCTGTGAGCAACTGTAATCTAAGATTTTCACATGAGCTGCCAACGCTTGATCGAGCACCTCGGGTGGTATCTCTGAGCTGTGGGCCAAAGTCCAGAAGAGCTTTAACACTTTCTGGGCCATCACACCGTTTTTGTCATCTTCCGCTAAGCGGCGTATTAATTCCAAAAGTCTTTCTCTTTGGCGTTTGTTAGCAGTTGTCATGCTGGCCTGTAGTAGTTAAAAGAGATGATCTTGTTAGTTTGTTAAGATATACAAGTGATATTTCGTTGTACATTACCTGGAATGATTCAAATAAATGATCTAATTGTTCTGGTGTAAAATCCCAGGCTAATTTCGCTAATAAATCATGAACATTCTTTACGATTGCTTCATGTTTTCCAGCTTGAGCTCTCCATACGGCATCCAAGTCTTCTAGGGTTAATGCATGCTCCTTAATTAAAAATCGAATGATTTTCTCTAACTTTTCTACATATTGTGGCTGATGTAGAGAGTCTTTCAGAACGATGCCCAAAACATCGGATTCTTTGATCCAGGCCTAAAGAATTAAAAATAAAGGAATTTTTTAAGTTTTATTTTAATTAAGAAATTTTGAAAATTTTTGAAATAGTATTTGGATGAAAAGTTTTTTACAGGTTTTTAAGAAAAATGCTTTTTCAGCTTTTTTAAGGAAAAAACTTTGTTGAGCTTTTTTTATTTTTTTTTAAGAAAAAGCTTTTCTGAGCATTAAAAAAACTTTTTTGAGCTTTTTTAAGAAAATGCTTTAATGAGTTTCTTAAGAAAAAGCTGTATTGAAACATTGTAAGAAAAAGCTTTTTTGAGATATTTTTAAGAAAAAGTTTTTTTGAGATTTTTTAAGAAAAAGCTGTTCTTAAGAAACAAATTTTTGAGATTTTTTTTAAGTAAAAAGCTTTTTGGAGATTTTTTTAAAGCAAAAAGCTTTTTTGTGCTTTTCAAGTAAAAATATGCTTTTAAGATTTTTTTGCTCTAGAAAAGTGCTTTTTTAAACATTTTTACGAAAAAATAAATTTTGTAAAGATTGCTTTCTGATCAAAAAGCCTTCTTAAAGAAAAATGCTTTTTGGGTTGAAAAGTGAAAAGCTTTTCTTTAATAAAGCTCTTTTTGGTTTTTTAAAGAGTTCTACTCACCGCCATTCTTTCAGCTGTCAACCAATCCAAATCATCATCAGACATGCAGTGAGGCAATTGTGGAGTCCGATGCGCATAGTACGACACCGATGTCAAAACCTTATTGATTTCGTTGAGAGCATTCATTTTACCATTAAAACTGGACACTTGCAACAGACGTAAAATCATCTTTAAACGAAACATTTCCAAGTTACGTATAAGTTCCTCTTGACCTGGCAAACGACTAGCTAAATAACGGGCAGATTTAACAATACCATTTATATAATCATTGCGACCCTCCGGTTTCGCTTCACGCTTTAGTTCTTCATCCGAAAAACTATCGAGTAAATCCAAAACCACATTCCAAATGGGCATAAAATATTTGGATATAGTAGCGGGTGTCAGCAGTTCATAACACTGACCAAAGGGCCTCAGCAAACTATAGATGAGGGCCAGTGTTAATTTGTTCTTCTGCTCCGGATCAGGTTGCAGCATGGCTCTCGAACCACCCGGCTTGGCACACCCCGAGGCCACAGCGGCCGCCGCTTGCTCTTGCTGTTTGCGCAACAGCTGAAGACCCCTATTAAAACGTTCTTGCAGATTATCGAAACCACCCAATTGGCCGAAACGATTAATTAAATCGACTAGCCAACCGCGAGGATTCTTCGGTTCAGGCGGTGGTTTGGCAAACATTTTATTGCCATCCAAAACACCCCACAGATGATCGGGTGGCGAGAAACATTCTGTCTGTCGGGCCGCATTGAATGTATTGAATTTATTGTCGGGATCGAAAACTATGGCCAGTAAATCCAGCAGATAGGGATTATCACGGGTCATGTGAATGGCAATCAAATGTAACAATTTGCCACAAGAGATCAAGATACAATGGTGAATATTATATTTCCACGAGTTGACAGCCTCATCGGTAAGAATTTTCGTAAACGATGTTGTTAAAGCACTATGATAAAATTCGACACAATTTTCGCATTCGTGATCGACGCCTGGATGAAGGGGAAGAGAGAATTGTGGTGGTTATTTATCTTTTATAAAATTATTTAAAAAATATTAAAGGATTGATGAACTATTTTGAAAGTAACTTTTTAATAAAGACGGATTTTTCGAAAAAAGTACTTTTTGGAAAATAAACTTTAATGAAAACGCATTTTTAAAAAGTTATTTTTAAAGTACTTTTTGGGGCAAAAACTTTTAATAAAGTATTATTAAAGTTCTTTTTGGGACAAAAACTTTTAATAAAGTATTTTTAAAGTTCCTTTTAAAAACTAACATTTTTTGGAAAAAGTACTTTTTGAAAAATAAACATTTATGAAAAAAGTACTTGTTTCCGAAATTTTCGCTACAACCAGTTCCGTCGGGATCCGTTTCTAATAATAATCATCAAAGAACAATTTCTAAAAATAAATCATTGATCTGATTCGGGAATCATTCTATGCACAATAATGCTTTTATCATTGATAAATAAACTAATTCGTGAATCATGTATTTTGATTCAAAATCATTTCCAATGTTTCTCGATAAATTTAACTAAAAAACGATTAGTTTAAAAACTGTTTCCGATAATTTTACTAGAACTAGTTCGGTGGGGATCCAAAACGAATAATAATCATAGATTAAAGAACTACTAAAGAATAATTTCGAAAAATAAATCATTGATGAATGATCTGATCCACGATTCATTCTATGAAACGAATTACGACTAAGAACTAATTCCGACACAATAATTCTTCTATCATTGATAAACGAACTAATTCGCGAATCATTCTATGGAATGTATTTTGACTCAAAATCAATTCTAATGCTTACATTTTTAAACAAAAATCATTGATTAAAGAACTTTTTCAAAACTTTTCTCTAGAATGTATTTGTCAACTGTATAAACCTTCTAAAGAACTAGTTCCGAAGGTGACAAATTAGAGAAATTATAATTGATGAATGAAATGATTTGGGAATCATTCTTTGTAATGTATTTTGACTTTAGATCGAATGTCGTCCGTATAACGCTAGAATAGTAACATTTCTAATGGTAAGTATTCCAACCAAATTCATGGATTAAAGAACTAGTTCTAAAATCATTCTATAGCATGAATATTGAACTAATTCTAAAAATATTCTATAGTATGTGCATCGCTTCCACAGAACTGGTTCTTATGGTGACAATTTCATAGGAATATTATTGAATAAAATAACTGATTCGAGAATCATTCTCTAGAACGTATTATGACTTTATAACAGTTTCCAGAATCAGTTCGGAAGGTGAGAATAACGAACAAGTATTATCGATTAAAGAACATTTCCGAACCTGTTTATAATGCTTCCATATAACAACAAAATTAATTTAAGAAAAACTGAAATGGTTCGCGAATCATTCTTTGGAATGTATTTTGACTTTACATCGAATGTTGTCTGTATAATATAACAGTTCTGATTAAAAAAAAATCATTAAATGAATAATGAACTAATTCTGAAACTATTCTATAGAACGAATATAGCCCAGAATATATTCCACAGAACCACAGAAGCTAAACCTCTTTTAGAATCAGTTCGGAAGGTGACAATTACGAACGAGAAACACTTAAATTCGAAATTCAGTTCAGAAAAACAAAATTGTAAAACTTACCAGCTGCTGTTAGCTGAATGGCAGCATTCAATAATACCTCCAATTCTTGTTCGGGCAGTACGGGTACAACCCATCTTGGATTTGAAATTTTCTGTGTTAATGATCTTAGTTTAAGCGTAGGAAATGACGCTATCAATTTCTCAGGTGATCTAAAATTACAACAATAAAAGGAAAATATACAAAATGCAATACACAAAAAGTTAGATAAATACAATAGATAAACAATTAGAGAATTGTAAAATTATACTATAATTATGATTCATAAATGGCAAAAGAGAAAAGGCATATATTTGTATACAAAAACTAAATATTAAATAGTTTTTTTTTGTTGATAAATAAATAAAAACAGAAAAAAATGGTTGGCAAATATGAAATTTTATAAAAAAGTGTTTAGCATTATAATTAGACTAGCATACCCTGGGTGCTTCGCTACCCTAACTTAAATTAAATACATACAAAATTTTGTTTACTTTTATAAAAAAATTAAAATTGATTAAAAATTTTTTTAATGTTTCAGTTTTATACGTTCAATATCACGTGATTAAATTCGCATTCAGCAAGAAGCTTGTATTTTTAGTTTCATTCTTTTAGCTTCCACATTATAGAAAATTTCGAAAGTACTATTTGAAAAAAAGTACTATAAAATACCTCTAATAGATTAATATAGATTGATGAATGAAAAAGTACCAAAAGTCCCTTTCAGTAGATTCTCATTCACTAAGCTTTTAAATTCAATAAGGTTTTAAATTTTATTTTCAATACCTATGTTCAATATCGTAAAAATATCAAAAAGTACCATCTGAAAAACGAAAAAGTACAAAAACCTCTCTCAATAAATTCTCATTTAATAAGGACCGTGTGTTTCGGTTAACCATTATAAAGAATCTAAAAGGTACCATTTGAAGAATAGAAAAGTACCAAGAAGTTCCCACTTACAGAATATTATTTAGTCAGGACCATGTATGTTAAAATAATGTTCCTAGGTTGAATATTTTAGAAAATTAAAAAAGTACCATTTATGAAATAAAAAGTACTAAAAAGTTCTCTCTTATGGAATCTTATTCAATGAGGACCGTGTATGTTTAATAATCATGTGTTTTGAATTCATATTATAGAACATACAGAGTAACATTTGAAGAATGAAAAACTACCAAAAGTGGAATAAATTCTACCTTAGTGGAAAGTAGGTACTAATAAAAATAGTACAATTTTTCCCCTTTTCGCTTAGAAATATACTTTTTGAGAATTAAGTTTACAACATGTTCCGTACTTATGTAAAACTATATATCACAGATAAAACTCAAACGATTCAAATCTGCATTCATTTGTTCCAGAAAAATAGTGCTTTCAAAAAGTACCAAACAATTTACTCGAATTTGGTCCTATATAGATCTTAATACTCGAATTCCAAAATAATATACCAACAGCTTTATTTGTGTGAGTAAATAAACTACTTTTTAAAATTTTATAAAAATTGGCTCAATGAGTTTGAATAAAATTAAATTTCCCGTTTTTTCCCTTTTTGGTACTTTTTTCCCCAGTGAAATAGCAAAAATTTTATTACAATAAATATTACAGAGTTAGTCCAATATACCGAAAAAGTTTTCTTAATGTGCTAAAAAAAAGTACCATAAATACAGTTTTCTCCCTTTTACATCAAAAAAGGACTGAATATTAAAAAAGTACGAAACAGGTGTCTCATAATTTTGGGAGATGTATCCAAAATATTTATAAAAATTTTATTATGTTAATTAGTTCAAAAGTTATGAGGGGCCAAAAAAGGTACCAAAATCACAATTGTTACACATTTTTACCCCTTAAAAGTACGAATTTCAAAAAAGTACCAGACACCCATCTGCCCATTTTAAGAGTAGATACAGGTGCATTTAAAATTTTTCTTGTATCACTAATATTGTGTAAGATAATTAGGAAAACCTGTTTTGCCCGTTTTTTCCCCTTTTTACCCGTAAATGTACAAATTTCCAAAAATCCCTCCTTAGTGGATCTACATAACCAAAAAACACATCTACTGTCAAAATTTCATGATTCTAGGTTCAGCCGTTTGGGCTGTGCGATGATGAATCAGTCAGTCAGTAACGCTACTCTTTCATATATATAGATTTCTTATCTATAGGTTTTTTTTTTTGTTTTAAAGGCTGATATTTTATTTAGTGTTTTATATTTTTGCAGTTTTTTTTTCGCTTTCTATAAAGGTTTTAATTTCAAATGTTTAATGGGTCTTTGTTAAAAGTTTAGAAAAAAAAGATGACGTATAACAATAATTAAGAAAATTGATAAGTATAATCTCAGAAAAAACACTTATACATCAACAGTAAATAGTAATAAATAAAGCAAAAAAAAAAGAAAACAAATTTTAAATCTATATATTGAAAATTGTTTAGCAACAAGTAAGTTGTTTGTTTATTTATAAAGCACTGAAATTTAATGCATTTAATTAGGCAAATATTGAAGCGGAATTTGAAACTAAACTTTAAAATAAAGTTAATATGCTTATAAATATAAATAGCTACAGTATTGTTTGAAATTAAAGCATGTTTTTTCACATATTCTATTAAAATTATAATAGAGAAAGTTAATATATTCCAAAAATCCATAATTTTGCCTTGATTTCTCTTATTTTTTGGTAAAGAGTTCTGTGTTAGCTACAATCTTGATTAAAACATTAATTTTTACATATTTTATTTTAAACCTAAACAGTGGAAATTAATGTTTTCTTTTAAATATTATTTTGAAATATGGAATTATAACAAATGTTCTATATTTCCTTATCATTCCTTTCAAAAGTTTTTATTATAACTTGACCTTGAAATTAAAAAAAAAAAAAAAATTAATAGTTTAATTTATAAGATCAAAAGAAAACAGTTTAATCTGGTATTTACAGTGTTTTTAAAATAAGGTTAAGGTTATTCTAGAATAAGAGAACTGCTACAGATTCTTGTATAGCTATGAAATCTAGAACATCTAGATGCTTTAAAATTGAAGAATAATAAATAAATAAAAAACTGTTGCCAATATTGTCAATATTATATAAAAATCACTTAAAAAAGAAATTAGTTCTAAACGGAGCAATTGTCTTGTAAAGCTTCAGTAAGGTTGTTTTTGTTGCAACAGTTTCTCTATTTTTAAAAGTTCTTCTCTGGGAAAAAGAAACTTCTGGACCAGAAGTTCTGGTTGATATTACTGAGCTAAGTTGACAATCTTTAGACGAATGAGAATCGGGTTGTTCTGAAATGCAATCGCCTTTTGAACGCTTTGTTGTTGCTGTAACAGCTAAAACTATACAATAATCTAGTTGGGGGGGTTCTATGTACATCAATTGGTCTATTTCAATTGGCCAGAATTTCTTCCGTGTATACTATGGGCTCCAAGTACGACATTCATGCGGTATCCTGGGACCGCGGAATTTATGGCGTCTCTATGAATGTCGTTTAAAGCTGCTGTATACAAGGACTGATCCAATGGGTCCTGCACATATCTGCGTATGTTTTCCTCGTATATACAAAGATCCTTCCTGACATGACTCGTGGGAGTATCCAACTGTAAGATGTTAAAGTTGGAATGACTCCTCCCATGACATCGCAGGAGGAACTGTTTAGTCAACATGACATTCGTGCAGGTGATGTTCCGAGGTTATTTGTAGGCAGCCCGTTACAGTCCTTAGGACAGCATTTCGGCAGCTTTGAATGTTTCTCCACTGGGTATCACTGAGCGAAGGTGACCACACTGGAGGAGCATAATTGACCGACCAATCGTTTTAAATGTATCTAACAAGGTTTCTTTATCCATACCCCAAGTGCTGCCGGCTAGCGCTTTGAGGATCTTGTTTCTACTTCGCAATTTGTGCGTGAGCTGAGGAAGTAAATAGGCTATCAAATGAGACCCCCAAGAGTTTTGGGTGGTGCACGGTTGTAGCAACAAAACAACGATTTAGAATGCTTCCCTAAGGTTGCTGAACGTAATAAGAGAGTAGAAGGGCCACCGATTTGACACTAAGATTGTAATAATATTGAACAGAAGAATTTGTTCAACAGGTAATAATTTTACTTCATCGTTTAAACGTATCATTGTCGACTCTAAAACACTTCCACAGAACCAGTTAGGAAGGTGACTTTATATATAAAAATAAAATTAGTATGTGTTTGTATGTTTGTTTGGACTTTATAGACTGCTAAACTGCTGAACAGATTTTTTTGAAATTTTTAGAGTCTTCCGGCATGTCTGGAAGAAACTATAGGCTAATTTTATTTCAAAAATTTCAGTAGGCTATGTGCCACGCCCATATACAATATAAGTTTTAAAATAAGTCTCTCCGACTCTCCGCCACATAAACAACAACTTAGAAAAACGTAGCTTCGATCTTTCCATTGAAACGAAATGGAATTGCTTCTACTTTTTCTTTCGATTCAGTTTTTAAAAATCTTTCTACAGTAGTTTTACCCCCATTTTCACCATATCTAGTTATTTTTTAACTTTAAGATATATTGACAGTTCTCGTACAAAAATTGTCTTAACTGGAAGAATGACTACCGGTTAAACGATAACTGAAGGTGATGAAAATGGGGGTTAAAGGTGTTCTTGAATCGTTCTATAGAATAAATATCAACTCATATAACACTTCAATAGTTCGGATTGTAACAGAACCGGCCCAGATCCGCTCTAAGGGCGGGTTTCTTACTACTCAGTTAAACTAGGCTTAACTTGCTGTTAGATTAAACTCAGAATAAGTTTAGGCGGACTTTAACCGATGATTGTGTTTTTCAGTTATGGATTTAAGTTCAGTTAACTTTGTTAGTATTGCCAACTTTTCACTCAAAAACATAAACAATGAACAGCTGTTTTCTACAAATAATACTTTTGTAAAATGAAAAAATTTGGAAAAATGTTAAATAAACATTTAAAACAATAATAAATAAAACAAAATAAATCAGAATATTGCAATTTACTTAAAATATTAAGTTTTTGTTCTTCCGAAATCATTGTTTTATTGTTTTTGTTAATTGTGTCTTCTCACTTATAACTTAAGTTTAATTGGCCAATAACACTCAGTTAAACTAAGATAATAAGTAACGTTACTGTTTACTTAAAAACACAAATATATATTAAATAAACTAGGTTTAAACAAAGAATGTAGATTATCTTTATCTGAAAAACCCGCCCTAAGTATAGCTTTTAAAGAGTTTTCAGCTGTAGCATGATTTCTTTAGGGAAGATTTTATAGGATATCTTTAGGGAAATTTTAGTTTTGAAAGAAGTTTTCTAAAGAAAAACTTGAAGATTTTTTAGAATTTAAAGTCATTTTCGAATAAAATTTTAAAATTTTGCTTAAATTTTCATAAAGTCCAAATTTCTTTCAACAAATCACAAAATAATTTTTTGAAAATTATAAAAGAAAAAGAAAGAAGGTGTATATTATATGTTTATTATACCCATTTCTTTTATTTTGTTTAAATTTCATTTATTTTTCGTTTCTTTTGTTCCATAAATAGTTTAAAATTTTAATATTTACACATTATTATAATCTATATAGTACATAAATTTATTATTTATTACGTTATTTTTTTCTCTCTGCTTCTATTTGTGTTTTTGTTATTTATTCTTTTTGTTATAATGTATACCAAAAAAAAAACGTACATTATTATTTTTAATATTTTTTCTTGTACTTTTGTAAAATGTCTAATTTTACTCACTATACTTTAATTATTCATACATTTAATTTAATATACAATTTTATTATTGTTTATTTATTTTGTTGTTTTTTTTTTCTTTATTATTTTGTAAGTTCATTTAGTTCAAGTTTAAGGGTATAATTTTTTTGTTATGCAGAGCATTTAAAAGTGACATAAATGAATTGTTTATTAAAGTTTTATTTTGTGGCCACTAATTAAGTAAACAAATTTCCCTGAGTACGATCAAAAAGTACCATTTAATAAATGTTGAAGCTTATAAAAATGTTTATGTATTTAATTTTATCACAAAACTTTTGTTCAAATTTGGTTTTGTTTGTATTAGGAATTTGCCGTTTAATAAATAAATTAAATAAATATTAATGCAAATTAATTTCATTGTTGAAGCTTTATAAATAAATAATTTGAAATTTTTGGTGATATGAGATATTGAGAGTTTTGGTTTGAGTTTTAATTTTGTTTTTAATGTTTATTTTTAAAAGTAGAATCCGTTTAGAAACCAAATTTTTGACATAAAAAAAAGTTGGTCCTTCGAATCGGAAACGAAAAAAGTTATGTGAGGAAAGTGTTTAGAAACTAAAACAGTTTTCTAAAGAAAAACTCTTTAGAAACTAAAGCAGTTTTTTAAAGAAACACTCTCTAGAAACTAAAGAAGTTATCTGATGAAAGAGCGTTTAGAAACTAAAACAGTTTTCGAAAGAAAAACTCTTCAGAAAGTAAAAAAAAGTTATGTGAGGAAAAAGTGTTTAGTAACTAAAACAGTTTTCTAAAGAAAAACTCTCTAGAAACTAAAGAAGTTATCTTAGGAAAAAGTGTGTAGAAACTAAAGCAATTTTCGAAAGACAAAACTCTTTAAGAACTAAAGAAGTTATCTTAGGAAAAAGTGTTTAGAAACTAAAACAATTTACGAAAGAAAAACTATTTAGAAACTAAAGCAATTTTTTTTAAGAATGACTCTTTAGAAACTAATGAAATTATCTGAGGAACAAGTGTTTAGAAACTAAATCAGTTTTCTAAAGAAAAACTCATTAGAAACTAAAGCTTTTCTTTAGATAACTGCTTTCATTCCTAAAGAGTTTCTTTAGTTAACTGCTTTATTTTCTAAAGAGCTTTTCTTTTGTAAATCTTTTTCATTTGTAGTGTTTTTTAATTATCTAGTTTGTTTCTAAAAAGTTTTTTCAATTAACTTCTCTAGTATTGAATGAGTTTTTCTTAAATCAACTGATTTAGTTTCTAAAGAGTTTATCTTAGAACATTCCTTTAGAAAAGTATCACTTAAATGCTTTAAATTTAGTTAACTGCTTTGGTTTCCAAAGAGATTTTTATTATTTAAATGCTTTTAGTTTCTATAGAGCTTTTCTTTAGAAAACTGCTTTAGTTTCAAAACTGATTATCTTGAAAAAACTGTAATATAGAAAAATTTATAAAATTTAAATCAAAAATATGAAAACCTGAAGGAAACAAGGGGAAGAAAAGTGAAAAAAAAAATAAAACAAAGAAAAAACACTTCACCTCTGATGTAGGTGTACAATAAATGGACTAACATGACAGACGAATTGCAGCTAAAAAGTACTTAGACAAGAAAAAACAGAAAAATGAAAAGATAATTTCATTTTTAAATATAATGACGTGAGACACTCCCAAAATAAAAGCACAGAACGACAGACAGACAAACAACCTCCAACACAAACAAAATCAGAGCAGGAAAATAAACAAAAAAATTAAATAAATGAAAAAAAAGGAAAATATCTGAAATTTTACAATTATATTTAAAACGCACTAAATTTGTTTTTGTTTAAAGAAAAACTTATTAAACAATAATTTATTCTGTTGCACACCAACAAACAATCCAATTTGCCATTCTTAGTCATGGCAGCAAGAAAGTGTGTGTATAGAATTTAAACTAAAAAGAAAATCTAAATAAAATAATAAGGAAATAAATAAATTTCTAAGTTTTAATAATAATAATGTAATAACACGCGATTTGTTTAAAGTTATGCCAAGACTCTCTGCCTTAAAAACCAAAAACAATCTTTAATAAAAATAAGTTGTTTAAATGTGATTTAAAGCTTTAAAGAAATAAAATCTATATGTAAACGAGTAGTAAAGTAATAAATAGAAAATATTGTTTGCAATAATAAATTTTTGTATACAAAATGCATGATTTGTATTTTTCATTTCTTCTTTTGAATTTTTATTTTACTTTATTTTGTTTGTTACTTACACATTCTCCGTGGCTGCCGACACAGAGGCGCCAGGCGACTCTGTTAAGGGATTTATGGTGGCCGAAATAGTTGTAGACTCTGTAGGATTATGCGTAGTTAAGTTTGTTGAAGACGATGATGACTCCAAAGTTGTAACACCACCCACTCCCACTAGAGTAGAAGATGATGAAGTTGTATTAGATGAAGTGCTGGTAGTTGATGAATTATCACCGCCACTGCTACTGCCTCCGCCACCACCACTTCCGCCACTACTACCACCACCACTGCCACTGCCAGATGATGACTGGCCACGACCACGCGTATCAGTCATTGTGTGTGGTTGTAAAGTGGCAGCTGGTCGTTTAAAACGCAAAAAACTAACCAAAACTAAAATTCCTTAAATAACTACAGTTTTTCCTTTATTTTTATTCTTTTTCTAGTCTTCTGCTGCTGTTATTACGGAATACCATAGAAAAAAAAAAAACAAACGAAAAAAAGTATTTCAGGATTTGAACTTTGCAATCTTTAATTTCAAGTCTTTTGAAGATTTGAATATCGATGTTGTTCAAAAGAATATTTTATTTTAGTTGTTGTTGTCGTTCTTTATCTCTGTAGTAAATTATTTTTGATTTTATTTGTATTTTATTAAAATAAAAACCAAAAAGAAACAATTTTGTTGTATTTTTTCGTTTCTTTTGCTCTCTTTCAGCAGGAGGAACAACAAAAGGTTCCTAAGCATACGTTTTTACATATTCCACACACACTGGCTAAAAGGCAAATGCAAAAAATCCATAAAACTGCAAAAAAGAAAAAAAATTAAAGAAAAAAATACAAAATAAATGAAAATGGAAAATATAGATAGATGATGGTTGGATAGACAAACAAACAAACAAATACATTTTGCACAAGTCTTTGGACTATGGGTTATTCCACAAAGAAGCAAGTTTCTAATGCATTTTAAACAGAAAATTATTCAGTTTCTTAAAAGTTTTTCTTTCAAACTTTATAACGTGCTTATACACTAAGAAAATTTCTTCAGATTCAAAGAACAGAATTAAAACTGAAATCGAACTGCATTACAACTGAACTAGATCTAGAACTGAACTAGAACTGAACTAGAACTGAACTAGAACTGAACTAGAACTGAACTAGAACTGAACTAGAACTGAACTAGAACTGAACTAGAACTGAACTAGAACTGAACTAGAACTGAACTAGAACTGAACTAGAGCTGAACTAGAACTGAATTAGAACTGAACTAGAACTGAACTAGAACTGAACTAGAACTGAACTAGAACTGAACTAGAACTGAACTAGAGCTGAACTAGAACTGAACTAGTTCTAGTTTTTTAAGAGTAATTTTTTATAACTTCTGTTGTTTTTCTTTATGGAAGAACCCATATAGTGCAAATATCTGTAAAATAGAAATATGACACAACTATGAAAGAAAAAATAACAAGGAATATAAAACCACAAAACGATTCGGCTATACTAGCAATATAGTTTGCAAGTACTTAATTTGTAAAAGGAAAAAATTCACTAGATATTATTTTTAAGATATTCCATGGAAATCACTAAAAAAAACAAGTTTAATAACTCAAATCATGAGAATAGTTAAAAATCAATATTTTATAACAAAATTTCGGTTACTTTCGTTAGGTTGTTCTTTGTTTAAACATTTCGATTTATTTATTAAAATCAAATTTAAAATAAATATATTTCTTTATTTGTTTACACTTTTTGCTTTTATTTATACACTTTGATAAAATTATAGCATATTTTTAAATTATAAATTCACAGTTTATATCACTTGTTTAATTATACTTATTTTTCTTGATTTCTTATTTTGTTATTTATAGTTAATTAAATTACTTTTAAATATTCTATTTATTGTGATGTCATTATTGTTTTTTTTTTAATTATTTCGAGAGCAGTAATGTCATATGATAAAATTTGCATATTTATTCATTTAGTTTTCATCTTTTTTATGTTTCATTTAGCAAATTGCTGTTTAAACTCTGTTTAGTTGAAAATGAGAGTAAGGGTACGTGTGTGTTTATGGGCTGACAACAATGACGGCGATATGTCATGTTTTTAGAGAGATGACGTTTAATTAGCAAAAAAAATGTGTTTACATTGCTTTTACATGACTAGACTGTTATTTGAAGTTGTTAAGTTTTCAGTTGATTTTTTCTTTTTCTCTTTGTGTTATCTATAATTATGATTTTTTTACATTTACTAAGGGAATTCCCAAAAGTTTAATATGTGTATACACATGTAGACAGCAAAATAAGGCTAGATCTGAACTAGAACTGATCTAGAACTGAACTAGCACTGAACTAGAACTGAACTAGAACTGAACTAGAACTGAACTAGAACTGAACTAGAACTGAACTAGAACTGAACTAGAACTGAACTAGAACTGAACTAGAACTGAACTAGAACTGAACTAGAACTGAACTAGAACTGAACTAGAACTGAACTAGAACTGAACTAGAACTGAACTAGAACTGAACTAGAACTGAACTAGAACTGAACTAGAACTGAACTAGAACTGAACTAGAACTGAACTAGAACTGAACTAGAACTGAACTAGAACTGAACTAGAACTGAACTAGAACTGAACTAGAACTGAACTAGAACTGAACTAGAACTGAACTAGAACTGAACTAGAACTGAACTAGAACTGAACTAGAACTGAACTAGAACTGAACTAGAACTGAACTAGAACTGAACTAGAACTGAACTAGAACTGAACTAGAACTGAACTAGAACTGAACTAGAACTGAACTAGAACTGAACTAGAACTGAACTAGAACTGAACTAGAACTGAACTAGAACTGAACTAGAACTGAACTAGAACTGAACTAGAACTGTACTAGAACTGAGCTAGAATTGAACTAGAACTAAACTAGAACTGTACTAGAACTGAACTAGAACTGAACTAGAACTGAACTAGAACTGAACTAGAACTGAACTAGAACTGAACTAGAACTGAACTAGAACTAACTAGAACTGTACTAGAACTGAACTAGAACTGAACTAGAACTGAACTAGAACTGAACTAGAACTGAACTAGAACTGAACTAGAACTGAACTAGAACTGAACTAGAACTGAACTAGAACTGAACTAGAACTGAACCAGAACTGAAGTAGAACTGAACTAGAACTGAACTAGAACTGAACTAGAACTGAACTAGAACTGAACTAGAACTGAACTAGAACTGAACTAGAACTGAACTAGAACTGAACTAGAACTGAACTAGAACTGAACTAGAACTGAACTAGAACTGAACTAGAACTGAACTAGAACTGAACTAGAACTGAACTAGAACTGAACTAGAACTGAACTAGAATTGAATTAGAACTGAACTACAACTGAACTACAACTGAACTAGAACTGAACTATGTACAACTGAACTACAACTGAACTAGAACTGAACTAGAACTGAACTAGAACTGAACTAGAACTGAACTAGAACTGAACTAGAACTGAACTAGAACTGAACTAGAACTGAACTAGAACTGAACTAGAACTGAACTAGAACTGAACTAGAACTGAACTAGAACTAGAACTGAACTAGAACTGAACTAGAACTGAACTGAACTAGAACTGAACTAGAACTGAACTAAAACTTAAACCGAAATATAACCTTACAAATGTTATAAATACATACATACTTTAAAAAAAAATCAAAAAAAAAATATGCTAAAAATGTTGAGAATAAAGATCCCAAAAATTCTCACACAACCCATTAAGTATTGATGATGATGTGTTGATGCGATGACAGTTCAAGTTATAGCAAATCAGCTGATTAATTAAATGATTACATTCGTATAAAAATGTTTCAATAAAAAAATTAACAAATATTAAAGTTTCCTTTAATATATTAAAATATACTTCTGTACCTACAAAATCTAATGAAATTAATGTAGTGTTAAAAAGTTGTATACAAAAACTGCTTTTATAACAAAGGCATTGGTAATTAAAAATAAAATTTACACTTTAACCGTTTTTATCAAATGAATATAGGTATGAAAAACTAAAAAATAATTTAATATTTTTTAAACTCTACGAAAATCGGCAACTAAACATAAATCCTAAAACACACAGCTGCGAAAACCAACCAACAGCAATAAAAGTTTTTTTTTAATAAAACGAAGACAACGATTTATTATCGATTTTCGTCATACAACACAAAAGAAAAAGAAAAACTCAGCCGTCTGTCTCACTGTAGAAAAAATATAGAAATGAGTTGGAAAAAAAGTGAAAATGTATTCAAATATTATTTTTGCACAAATTACTCTTAGACGTTCTATTTACGCACTTGTTTTGTAAAATATATATTTAAATTTCTTTTAATTTATTTATATTACTTTGGTTTTATATATTTTTCTTTATATTTTTCGCAAATTAAAAATAAAACAACTTTTTAACACTGTCTGCCACAAAACGTATTGCAATTTTTTCACTCTTTCTTTTATTTGAGGTTCGTTTTATTTTTTCGTTTAATGCAATTTTTCTTTTCTTCACTCTCTTCTTTTTTTGCTATTTTCTTTTGTTGTGCATTTTATGTTTCCGAAAAACTCACCGTTTAATTTTTTTTGTATTATTTTTGCATCCGCCCAATTAGCATTCGGTTTTTTTATTACTCTCTTTCTCTTTTTTTAATATGTGCTCTTTTTCTAGTTTGACTTTTTGTTTTTCGGACTTGTATTTTTTCACACACAATTTTTTAGCGACTCTTTTTTTTTTGTTTTATGTTACCTTTAAAAAAATTTAATTATTTTTTGTTATTTGTTGTATATTTTGTTAAGTCAAAGACAATTTCTTTAAGTTTTATGGAATATTTTATAAATTTATTTAAAATTTCAGCCGGGCACAGACAAAATGGCGACCTTTTTTGCTCGTCTTATTTCGTTTAGAAAAAAATATTTCTTTGCCTTTCTTTTCCTTTTTTTTTTGCTAACACTGCTTACTTCATTCACTTTATTTTTTCCTTTGTGGTATTGCAATTTTTTTTCTTACAAATTTTTTCAATATTTAATACAATATATTATTGAAATTTTTCATATTCTTGTTATTATCTTACGTTTTCTATTGATTTTATTTATTTTTATTGTATTTTTTGTATTAAATATCCCCAAAAAAGTCGTTTTTTTCCGTGCTTAGAAATTTTACATCGACACTTTTCGGGAATTTGCAAAAATTCTTCTCAAAGAGAAATAATTTTCAATTAGTTGCAAATTTGTGTACGTGTTTTTTTACTACCTTTTCGGTAAAGCTGTGAAAAAGTGTAGTGGGAAAAGTACCAAAAATTGGTACAATTTTCACCCCTTAAACGTCCGAATATCCAAAAAGTACTAAATTCATATTTTGATTTGTTCGTCAAGTTATGAAGGAGTCAAAAATATTGTTTGAATATTCATTGGTTTAAAAGATACCTGGGTTGCAAAAAAGTACCAAAATACAGTTTTTACCCGTTTATTCCCTAAAGGGGCCGAATTTGAAAAAAGTACTAGAAATCTGTCCGCTTATTTTCAATTAGTTGCAAATTTGTGTACGTATTTTCTTACTACCTATTCGGTAAGACTGTAAAAAAGTGTAGTATTCGGTGTAATTGTCAATGGTATTATGTATGCACTGAGAAAAAAGTGTGTATTAACGAAAATTTAATACGAAATTTACTTTTATGGATAATTACGTCAAAATTGCCTTTAAATTTTTAAAAATACTTCATATTTACTATATTTTAAAAGAAGATGTGTGTGTTATGTTATAATTTAGGAAATTATTATGAAAATTCAATGGAAATCATTGCAAGAGTTTATTTGATTTTCTTTTGAATATTTATATTTTAAATTTGTTACTAATTATTTTAAGAATTAATTTATGAATTTGGCGTTATTAACTTCGTAAATTTGGGACACTCTAATTGGAATTGCCACAAAATCTTCACTGATCTACATATTTATCCCACTTTTATTCAAATCAGAATTTTGTTTTCATCTGCAAATGTAACGTAACTATCTACGTACACATGTGATTGGAAAAATAGGTGAGTGACTTTATAGAAAATGTGAATATAAATTATAAAAAATACAACCATACAAACTGTTTCCAGAATCTAGGTTTGTTAGAAAAATACTAAAATAAATATTGTTTAATTTACTAAATAGCAAATTCTTAAAAATTAAAAAAAATAAAATTATAAAAATGGCAACATTTTGAATTTTTTCTTCACCAGTGTATTATTGGAAGTGTCCTATGAGGAATTTTTGTCAGTTATTTAAACATCTAGCAGATTTTTGATGGATTTAGAGGATTTCCTAAGTATATAAAAGTTTTGGAAAATTTAATATATTGTAAAATTTGCAAAATTTAGTAAAATATAAAATTTTTTAAAAAGTTATCTAAAAAAGAAAAGTTTATGAAGAAATAACTATAAATTAAGAATAATACTAAGCAAAGGGATTTTTTTTTTAAATTTACGAATATAGGCAAATTTATTAAAAAAGAAAACAAATTTTTGAGAAAAACGTTAAAAAAACAAGTTGTTGAAAAAACGAAAAATTTTTGAAAAATTTATTGAATAAAGACAAATTTTTGTAAAATTTACTTAAAAAAGGCAAATTTTTGAAAAATGTACTAAAAAAGGCAAATTTTTGAAAAATTTACTAAAAAAAGACACATTTTTCAAAAATTTATTAAGTAATGACAATGATTTTTTAAAAAATTAACTAAAAAATTCCAATTTTTAAAATATTTAATAAAAAAGGTAATTTTTTTAAAAATTTACAAAAGGCAAATTTTGAAAAAAAAAAAAAAAAAAAAATTTGCCGATTTATCGATTTTGTTAGACAAAAAATCGACTTCGAGTTTTTTCGACCAAAAATCTAATCTTGGATTATTTTAAAGTCGATTTGGTATTAAAAGTTTCTAATCTGAATTTAAAATAATATATATTAAAAAACGATATGATATGGCAGCAGGACATATAATGCGATATTTTAATTTTAAAATATTTTTCAAATAAAACATAAATTTTCTATAAATGTCAGAAAAATTTGAATAAATTAAAAAGGAACTAGTGAATAAAAATAAAATTTGCAGTTATTTTTCTATCCTCATGTGTATATTTACAGCAAAACTATGCTAACGGTAGTATTTTCCTCCTTAACACTCTATTCTTTTCAGTGTTTAAACCAAAACAATTCCAACACATTGGCAACACTCTTCTATATAATTTTTACTTTTATTTTGACATTTATTAAACGAATAATGGTAAAAGATAAAACAGCAAAAAAAGGCAAGAAAACGACGTACGTGTACTCTAAAAAATTTTTTTCTTATTAATTATTTAGAATTTTTCGGCATTTAAATATAAAAAATTATCTTTAACATTAATAAATTTAAGTGCTTGACAAAAAAAATATACTATATATTGATTGTGTTAACTATAAAACGTAAAAGAAATTATTCAACAGCGAACAAATTTCGTTTTATTTTTTTTTTTAATATTTTATGGTTGACGAAGAAGTCTCATAAAAGAAAAATATAGCAAAAAAAAAAAAAAAAACCAAATAATATTTTTGTTTTTTTTTAATCTTAAATTTTTTTTCTTTTTTTTATATATTTTACCCACAATTAACTGGTGGTGTCAATGTGTGTATTTTTAATGGATGAAAAGCAGTTTTAGAAAAAGTAGGACAATTTTTTAAAAATAAAAAAAAAAAAATAAAATAATTTGAAAAAATTAATTTAAAAACAAAATTAATATCTTCTGGGAGACGATCAGCCAGTGGGCTGTACGTGTTAACAGCAGCAACATAATGCAGCTTTTGCTGTCCACCATATGTCTGGGCTTAACCAGTGCTGTCATTGGCAATGCCTGGTATCAAAAGAAACAATTCTATCCAGCTGTAGTGTATATCACTAAATCCAATGCCTCCATGGCGGTGAGTACCATTCCATGCATGTTTTGTAGCATGTAGTAAATGAAAATGTATGACCTCATAAACTAACTAACTAATGTGTGTGTTTTAATTTTTCTTTAATTGCAAATACAAATATTGCAGGTGATTTACATACAATTCTTTGCAATTGTTTTTATGTTTGGAAAATTACTGCGCAAGGTAAGTGTTCTTTTTGATAGATTAGAGTTTTGTGTTGTCTGCTATATAAAACGACGTTAATTCTGTAAATTTATAGATCTTTTTGGGTACATTGCGGGCCGCTGAATTTGAACATTTATTGGAGCGTTTCTGGTATGCCATTACAGAAACCTGTTTGGCTTTTACCGTTTTTCGTGATGATTTTAATCCACGTTTTGTGGCCTTGTTTACGGTATTATTGTTTCTTAAATCATTCCATTGGCTGGCCGAAGAACGTGTAGATTTTGTAAGTACATACATATATTTTTTTGTAGATAATTTAATTTATTTTCTTTCTCTTAAGAGATAAAGTTTTATTAATTATCACTTTAGAATGTTCTTTGATGAGGTGTGTGTTGCACCTTTGACATGCTATTTTAGTATTTCAGTTGTTTTTTTTTTCGATTTTTTTCTATACAAATTGTTGTTGGTTTATATTTGTTTATTTTTTATTTAGTATAGAAATACTAAAAGAATTGAATGAGCAAATAAACAACCAATCATACATATGTCGTCCTAATGACAGATAAATATTAAATCATCATTCTTTATGGTTTAAATGTTTTGCTTATGTTTTCTTTTATGAATAGTTATAAAATAAGGATTTTATAACTATTCAAGGAAATTCCTAAAATATTGTACTCTTTTAAATTTGTTTCTAAAACATGTAGAAATCTTTAAACTAGAGTAGAACTGAACTAGAATTAAACGAGAACTGAAATAGAAGTAAACTAGTATTGGACCAGAATTGAAATAAACTAGAATTGAACTGTATTAGAACTAATCTAGAATTAAACTAGAGCTGAACCAGAAATAGAATTGAACTAGAACTTTTCTAGAACTCAACTGCAATTGATCTAAAACTAAACAAGAAAAATTATTCAGAATTTTGATTTTCCCAAAAGTTTTCATAATTTTATTTTCTTTAATTACAGATGGAACGTTCTCCCGTTTTAGGCTGGCTTTTCCACATACGTGTTGCCAGCCTTTTAATGGTCTTGGGCACTCTCGATTATATGCTGCTAATGCATGCCTATAATTCAACATTGGCTCGTGGTCCCACTGTACAATTGGTATTTGGTTTCGAGTATGCTATACTCCTAACCGTTGTTGCTAGTACCGCCATTAAATATGTTTTACATGCCGCCGAAATGCGTACCGATACGCCGTGGGAAAATAAAGCCGTCTTTCTGTTGTACACTGAACTTTTTATCGGATTTATCAAAGTCATTTTGTATGTACTGTTTGTGGTGATAATGGCGAAATTCTATGCATTACCCATGTTTGTATTCCGGCCCATGTTCTTTACGATAAGAAACTTTAAGAAGGCACTCAGTGATGTGATAATGTCACGACGTGCTATACGTAATATGAATACTCTGTATCCGGATGCTACTCCAGAAGAATTACGTTTATCGGATAATATTTGTATTATTTGTCGTGAGGATATGGTTAATCATTCGAAAAAGTTACCCTGTGGTCATATATTCCATACGATTTGCTTGAGATCATGGTTTCAGAGACAACAGACCTGTCCTACTTGTCGTTTGAATATTCTAAGGGCACCAGCGGCGAATTCTACTGCTTTGCCAAGAGCAGAAGAGAATAATGCAAATGCTGCTAATGGGGCTGCTGGTGCGGCAGCAGCCGCTGCTGTTAATGCGGGAGCTACACCTGCAGCAAATGCTCAAATGCCCAATGCAGCTGGTAATGAAAATCCAGCTTCACCCACAGGCACTAATGTGTTTGAACAGTTTGGTAAGTAGTTCTAAAAATTACATTTTTTTAAGATTTTTATAATTTTTACTCCTTACAGCTGGCTTACCCAACCCCTTACCCAACATGGCTGGTTCTGGAGGAAATGGTTTACCCAACTTTGCTGGCCTACCCATGATGCCACCACCTTTTATGATGCCTCCTCCCTTTCCATTTATTGCCCCCTATGCTGTGCCACCACCACCCATGCCACCAGATCTAACCAACTTTAGCGATGAAGAACTTAAAGCATTGGAAGGAAATGAAAGAAAGAATATAGAAGAACGTATAAAGGTAATTTCGAAATATTAAAACAAATTAAAAAAATACTAATTGTTTTTGCATTTTTTTTCTTCTAGCTTTTGCGCAACATACAACTGATGTTAGATGCAGCTAACATTTTAATGAACAACTATCAAATAGTGGCTGCTCGTACACAGAGCTTAAATCCCACTCCTGCTGCTGCAGCTAGAACAACAACTGCAGAAAATGCAGCAGCTAGTACAGAGAAACCAAGCACTTCGGCAGCAGCTTCAGCAAAAGCCAATACTAGTGACTTAGCTACGACAGAAGAATTACCTACAACCTCAGCAGCGGCACAAGCTGCTCCTGCTGCAGCTTCACTAAAGACATCTTCACCTGAAGCTACTACTAACATTAATAAAACGACAACATCTACTACAGACACCACACCAGTTGCCAAACATAATCAAGTGACTATAGAAGATCTGGGCGGTGAAGATCATATAGATGTTCCAATCTCGGCAACATCTAATACAACTACTACTGCTCCCTCTACATCATCTAATGCGACAACATCCATAGACAGCACAGCGGAACATATGAACGAGTTGCGTAAACGACGTTTAAAATTCCTTGAAGAACAAAATAAAATAACTTCTTCGGATTAAAAATGAAATTGTTAAGGCTCAATTTTACAAAATTATTACTTAACACACGTTTAGCAAACTGAAGTTGGACTGAGAAACGATTAATTTTTCTTTCATATTAAATACGAAAAAAAAAAAAACATTTTCATTTTGTTTTAAATACTATATTATAACGTTTTTCTTAAGATCTATGTGAAAAATTTATTATTATTATTAAAAAACTCTAATTTTTGCATTAAATGAAGTTGTAACATTTTGTATTTGTTTATATTGAAGAATAAGCTTCGCACCTTCTTTTTTTAATATTCATTATTTGTTTATTTTACTAGCATTATTATTACCTTTTTTAATGTAACACAAAATATTTTATCTTTCCTTGAAACAGATTTTTTTTTTCTTTTTTGAGAGCATTAACCAAGAAACCCTTTATAAGTATATTATTAAACAATCTTTTTAATAACAAAAAAACACACGTAAAAATCAGATAAAAAAGAAGAGAGATACTTTAACAACAATATGTAGCTATAACATGTATTGTGTATAAATTAAGAATTAATATTGGATTTAAACAAAACAACAAACATAAAAACAATGGGAATGAAAAAAAAATGATGATTAATGTATATGTATTTAAATAATTTATAATTACATTTAGAATTTAAATAAATAAAAAAAACATACACAAACATTATATAAAAAAAAAAAACTAAATGTTGTTTTCAATTAATTGATTAAAAAAATAAGTAAGTATAACTTTTTCTTGAAATTTCTGAAATTCGAATGAGTTTTATAAAATTGAAAAAGGAAAATGATAAGAAAGTACGGATGCTAGCTGTGTTATACAAATACTTATGGAAAGCCTTGTTTCGACTTACCTTAATCACTTTCTAATTTATTTATTGACAACAAAACTTAATTGCTGGTTTTTAATGGATTTGATTGTAGTAATTATATAGCTCGCATCTTTCTTTCTTCTTCATCTGTAATAAATTGATTATTTTTTAAAAATATAGTATTAAATAAATTTAAATTCATGTCTTTCAATTCACCTTAACTGCTGCGTGCTTCACTTTCTCGAAATTCGGCTGGATCGGTAAAACGTACAGTTAATATATAGAATATTGAAGGAAAGGGCACTAAACACAATAAGGCATAGTGATGTCCTAAAGCTATAATGCCATAGGCTAATAACAGCCATTGTATGCCTAGAAAAGAAGTAATTAATTAAAAAAAAATTACTCATGTTTTACAAATATGCGGATAACTTACATATTATAACTAAATTTTTAATTTCCAAACAAGAAGATTTGATCAGAGCTTTAAAAGATTGATCCAATTTCATGGAGTAATGTATAGCATTAGCAATCATTGATATAGCAATGCTCATATAGGGAAATGAATAGTCTGAAATAAAAATAAGTGTTAAGTGATAAATGAGATCTAAACTAGAACTGAACCAGAACTTATATTGATTTGGAACTGAACTAAAACTTTATTATAACAAAACTAGAACTAAAACTGAGCTAGAATTGAATTAGAACTGAACTAGAACAGTATTAGGACTAAACTAGAATTAAACTGAAGATAGTTTAAATCCCTTCCCGGAGTTAAACCACATACTTACATATTAAACCACAAGCCAAGGCATGAATAAACGTTATCAGAGGCAGAAAATATAAAGCAGCATAAATAGGAGCCTTGCCCCTCACCTCCAATAGAGTGCTAACCAGAGGTCTTATAATAAACATGGTAACCAAACACAAAAAATAGAAAACCAAAATAATGGTTTGCCTAGAAATACAAATAGCTTAACAAACCAGTTAGTATTTATCATGAATAATACTTACAAAGGATACACCGCCTCCTGAGTGCAATGTAAAGATTTCTCATAATTAGGAGCAGGATTATAAAAAAGAGTATACCAATCGGAAAATTTGCGCACAGGACAGGCAAATAAACGAAATTCACCCATAGGTTCCATTAAAAGAACAGCAGCTATGGCGGAAATAATAACTTCTAGACAGGCGCAAGTAGTTAAAATCAACTGCTTGCGGGAAAATCTAGTAAGAAAAAAATAAGTATTTATAAATAGCTTCTTTGGATTTTACTTCCACTTACTTTCTATCCTTGGCATCTAAATCTATAAAGAAACAGTGCATCATTAGCGGTAAAGCGGCCATAAAGCCTAAATAAAACCAGGAATAGGCATCTAGCTCATCCTCACATTGGGTACAGGCATAACTATCGTTGACACGAAATCCCCGTGGACAGGGACCACAATCACTCCAGGTCTCATTATCTAATTGTATGCGACCACAATATTGTCCGGGACAACGTTCTAAAGTTGTAGACATTTTTATAGAATATATATTTAGCTTTTAAATAATTATTTTACACATTTTACTGTAGAATTTTTACAAACAAATTGTAAATTTTTCAATTTTGTTTTGTTTATGCTCAGCTGTTTTCATAAACAAGAAAAAAACGTTAACCAACACTGTGTTTTATGACACCTGTATTGTTTACAACAACAAATCAATGTAAACTGAGAACTTCCGTTTGTAGCTGTAATGGTTGGCAAGGCATGTGAAAATAACTGTCACAATTGTGAATACAATAGGCACTGCTGCGACATACCACATTTTCTTTATGCTTATGTTAAGTAAAACATAATAAACAGTATTTTGTTTAAAAATTAGGAAAATATGCAGTTGTTTAGAGATGTTAGTATTATTTTTATTTTCCCTTATCCATAGCATAATAAAATTTGCGCCTACCATGTATATACCACATAGTTTCATGATAGGATTTCGGTAAAACTTCGGTAATTTTATCGACACATGAAAATGTATAATAAAATATATTTGTGGTCACTGGACCTTTACCGCTGGGATCTAAAATCTCCGCCACAGTCATAATTTGCATAAATTTATCTTCTGTATAAACAATATAAGCAATCATTTTAATAATCGAACCCATTTGTACGGGCTGTTCAAAACTGATATCACAACAACGTTCACAAGACGGACGTTGGCCACAATAAAGATATGCCCTCATCCAACTTATTTCATAAGATTGACGCATTAGAAAGCCACCGAAAACGGTATTTTGAGCATTACGATTTTCGGGAAAGCAAAGAAAAGTATTAACAATAAATAAATCATTCATCCACCGACTATTCTGGGGCAAAAATCTATTATTCAATTGTAAATACGAGTTATCGGTGGTATCTTGAAAGAGTGCGTACATGAGTGCATGTTCCTCTTCGGTAGGTTTAATTTTAAATATTGAAGTTTCATGCAAACGTTTACGGGTTTTACGTCTTTCCTCACCCATTTGGAATATTTCCATTTCTTCTTCATTATCGAGTTTTAGAGGATTAACTGGTGCCGATTTTGTATTAGTGGCATTACGAGCAGCCATAAGGAATACTGCCTGTGTTATTAGACGAAAACTTTCTTCATGTTTTTGTTCCAGCCAAACGCTTATTTCCAAAGAGGTCCTACCCACCCATGATACATGACCGGTTATACGTATATCTTGATTGTATGCGGGTAATAATTTGGAAAATGTCATTTTATCTACCAATATTGTGACAAAGGTGTAAGGTAAAGGTTCATGTTCGGGTAATTTGGGTAGCAAGACATGTTGTTGACATATCCATACCGCAAACATATCTAATTGTTCCATAAGCCGACCCAAGCGCACAGTTCCCACAGCACTAACATAATTCACTTGCATATCTACACATATACTTAACGGTATATATGCCTCCATATAGGAATCTTTCATGGAGCGTTTAGGTAATTCCTCTTGAAGGGGTGTGTATTTTAAAAGATGATCACGTTTTTCTGCTTCTTTAATATAACCGGTTTCTAAGCCCAATCGTTGCATTATTTTGAGATTAACTTGGGGTGAAGTTATGAATTATATATAAGATTCGCGATCTATTTAATCAAAAACATTTACCTTCTTTCATGGTACCCGATTTTCTGGGTCGCACATTTCTCAAGCCAATATTTCTTGAGGAGCTTAATAAATTTAATTTTTTTTTGTGAATATTTCTTACAATTTCTTTATTGTTAGAAAATATTTACCCAAAATGTGATGTGACCAGCTTTAAGAGCATTGAAGATTTAGGACATTTTCTGTTGTTAGAACAATTTCCAAAAACTTTTAGTAATTTTAACATAAAATTTATGTATATTTTAGGATAACTATCATTAAAAATGAATAACGTAAATAAATTGATTTTATAAATGGAATGTTTCAGAAATTTGTTATTTTCAAAAAAAGGTTTATGGGATAGGGACAAGATGCACCATGATAAAAATAAAGAAAGAAAAAAAATGAGATGCACTAAGTACGTATTATATCATGGCATAGGAAATAACGATGTGACAGGGACGAGTATTCCAATGTAATGGGTAATTTACTTACTGTAATAACTAAATACATAAAACAGGAAACAAAAACATTAAAAAGTTTCTTAGAGCGGGTTTTTGAGATGGTAATCAAATGCCAATTAATTATCAGATTAGTTAACCTAAAAATAAATTTAATCTTATGTTAATCCCCTTTGATGTTTTTGAGTACAAGATTTAACTTTACAGTGTTGCCAAACAAAACAACAGAAAACGTCACTGTTTGTTATCAAAACAATGCATATTTTATAAAAAAGAAGAAGATAATTATAAATTTAATATGAAAATTAATGAAAACTTAAATTAAAAACAAAAAAATATATTTTGAAGTGTCCATAATTTATACTAATCAATAAATAGAACATTTTAATGTTTATATTTATAAAAATTGTATTAATTTTTTTGCATCAGCATTTCGTGCTTAAGATTAAACCACCTCCATTGGGCGCTTAAACTTGCGAACAAAATTAACTAATTAAGTACTCAAAAACATCTTTCGAGGATTAATTTTAATTTAATCGCTAATCTTTCACCTAAAGATTGGCCCTTAATATTTAATTAAAACAATTGGTAGCTCAAATTATTCCAGCTAATGTATGGACAAGACGAATCTATAGAAGGTAAGATCATTGTAATAACGGTTTGACCTGGGGAAAACTATAAAAAACAGCTACAGTGAATCAACTAAGTTTTTTGCCTACCTTTTTTAAAAGAATTTTGTTTTTTGTTCATAAATAAAATTCCAAAAAACAGGTAAAAAGTAAATTTATGGTTTCCAATTGAAAATAGAGATTGTGTAGAATGGGAAAACCAAGAAAAAAATATTAAAATAATAATTTTGGTGCATTTGTTGTTGCATTTTATTATTTTTCATCATAATTTGCACGTCAATAAAGTATTTTGCATATTGAAATTTCCAGTTAATTTCGTTGGGTTTTTCAAATTATTATTAATTTTTCAAGCAAAAACCATTGAAGTCCTCATTTATCTTCTCCAAAGTCCATATACGAACTTAAAAGAACACTATGTTTAAATTTAGACCTCTAAACAGACCTTAGGTCGCTTCGAAACAATATAAAGTGAACTATCGTGTGGTACGGGAAAAATACTTAATTTAGATATTTACAAATAGAGGCGGTTCTCATCACCTAAGATCCACAAAAGCAATATTTTTCAACATACACTTATATATAGTTAGAACCCAAATCAAGAATAACTATCCAAATCCAACTACGCCTACTGTATTTTATTCATAAAATAATGCATTCAAAATATGAGGTAGAATATCAAGATTCTAGCATGTAATAGTTCTATAGTGGTATACGGTGATATCCCCATACTTAGAGTGGCTAGGATGGTACTTAGTGTTAGCTTTATTGAATAAGAATCAATATTACACAATTCTAAATGAAATTCACACAGTACTCCCCAAATAGATGGCGTTTCCGTAATGTAGTTTTTGTTTGTCAATACAATATGACCAAAAACCCAGATTATTTTTGTTATAATCTATAGATTTATACCCCACTAAAATTTTTTCTAGGTCCAAATCCATTTCTAATATATGATTTTCTAATATATCATGTATCCAATTCAAAATTACTTATTATTTTCGAAATTAAATCAAAGAAACGATAGATTTCATGTTAAGTCAAATATTGAGAAATTCTTATAGGTATATAGGATAGTAAATCGGTTAAGAAATGTCCAAACTTAGTCGTTCCACTACTAAAATATCTAAAAAATGTTATTCTAATACATAGGAGAAATAAAAATATTAAATTTTATAAAATAATGCAGCAATATTAAAAAAATGAACAAAAAACCTAAAAAAGCAAAATACTTTATTGACCTTAAAAATTAACAATACGTTCACATTTGATCAAAAATCTCGTTAATTAATATCACGATTTTACTTTTTATGGTATTTTATTAAAATATAAGATATTCTTTAAAAAATACAACAAACAAATTGCTTTATTTTGCTAAAAATAATTGTTCAGATAAAGTTTTTTCTTAAAATTTATAAAATTTTACATAGGCAAATTACTTCATTGATTCACTGTATCTGCTACATGACTTCACCTTTTATGAATTTGCTTTGGACTTAGACAAGTGCAAGAAACTAAGAAAAAAGCTATTGATCATGAAAATTGCTAACAAAAAATTTTATTTTTATTTGTTTATTACCACGTAATTGAAATGTAAATATAGTTTTACATTTATAAGCTCATTTCTTCTCTTCTCTCTAACACAAGAGTATACCGTTATTTAATATTTTGCTTATATTTTTTCTCTTCTCTTTCCGCTTATCTCTCTTGTTAAACATCATTTGTTTTGTTTAGAAAACTATTATTGCTTGTTGTTGTTGTTACTAATAAAAATAAAAACGTCACGGTTATATAGTCCAAAATCCATAAACTACCAACAACAAAGGTGTATTATTTGTATATTGTTTGTTTGCGCTGTATTAGTCGTTTCGGTTTCCTCAAGATAAGCAGTTATTTTATGAATTTCAATCCAGACGGTGGAAGATTTTTAGAATAAATTTAATTAAAAATGTTAAGAAATGTATTAAAAAGTAGAAATTCTTTAGCCAAATTGAATTGGCAGCCAATACAAAAGAGTATATCATTAAAGGCGGCGATGTAAGTTGCAAATTAATTGTGTTTTTTATTGACGGAGGAGGAGATGACTGAGCATTTATTTGTTTATATTTATAGTGGAAACAGACGTAATTTGGGTTTGCAGCATGGTCAAAATGATCCGTATTATGCGGGTACCATGGCGGAAGGTAGGTAAAATGTTATTTGAATTGTGGTAGGAACAGAGGAAGAAAGAGTATTTTCTTAATAAGAGATAATTATGTCAAATCATGATTTCATAATATTGATATTATGTTTTGTAATACATTTGTATTATCTAACGTTCAAAATTGTTAGTGTTAACTAAATCTAGATATCTTAGGGCCAATCTTAAGGTGAAAGATTAGCGATTAACTTAAAATTAATCCTTGAAAGATGTTTTTGAGTACTCAATTAGTTAATTTTATTTGCAAGTTTAAGCGCCCAATGGATGTGTTTTAAACTAAAGCATGAAATGCAAAAATGTAAATAGCTGATGCCATAAAATTAATAAAATTTTTATAAATATAAACATTAAAATGTTCTATTTATTGATTAGTATAAATTATGGACACTTCAAAATGCATTTTTTGTTTTAAATTTAAGTTTTCATTAATTTTCATATTAAATTTGGAAACATGTTATAAAGCAATAAATTGTCTTCTTCTTTTTTATAAAACATGCATTGTTTTGATAACAAACAGTGACGTTTTCTGTTGTTTTGTATGGCAACACTGCGAAGTTTAATCTTGTACTCAAAAACATCAGATTAAATTTATTTTAAGATTAACTAATCTGATTATTAATTGGCATTTGATTGCCAACTCAAAAACCCGCTCTTAATGTTATAAGTAAAAACTGTTTTTTAAACCTACTAAGGACGGGTTTTTCAGATAAAGTTAATCTACATTCTTTGTTTAAACCTAGTTTAATATATGTATGTTTTGTGTTTTTCAGTAAACAGTAACGTTACTTATTATCTTGGTTTAACTGAGTGTTATTGGCCAATTAAACTTAAGTTATAAGTGAGAAGACACAATTAACAAAAACAATAAAACAATGATTTCGGAAGAACAAAAACTTAATATTTTAAGTAAATTGCAATTTTCTGATTTGTTTTGTTTTATTTATTATTGTTTTAAATGTTTATTTAACATTTTTCCAAAATTTTTCATTTTACAAAAGTATTATTTGCAAAAAACAGCTGTTCATTGTTTATGTTTTTGAGTGAAAAGTTGGCAATACTAACAAAGTTAACTGAACTTAAATCCATAACTGAAAAACACAATCATCGATTAAAGTCCGCCTAAATTTGTTCCGAGTTTAATCTAACAGCAAGTTAAGCCTAGTTTAACTGAGTAGTAAGAAACCCGCCCTAACAAATATATTCCTAACTAGTTAGTTAGAATGCTGTAGTTTCATTAAAAACATAAAATTTTTTATAGTAAAAATAACAAAATCCGAACAAAGAAATTGAAAAGTTGATTAATTAATTAATTTTCTTAGAAACATATTATAAAGCAAAAATCTTGTAGAACACTGATTTCTATTTAAAATTGCTGTACTCTGTAAAAAAAGAGAAAATCACAGAAAAATACTTGAAAGCGAATTAGATTGAGAACAATTTATTTATAGTTTCTTATTATTATTAAAAATGTTATTAATCTTTTCTCTTTTTTAATTTTCACAGTCAAAGAAGAAGCCATGAAACGTTTAGGTCTAGAAAGCGGCTACTCACCAGTGCCCAAAACACGTGAACATCTTTTGAAATATACGCCAACACCTTCCGATTTACCACCGCGTTCTATGCAGGACTCTTTTACCTCTGCCATTTTGCCCTTAAGTGAGGATAAGAGTTTGCAAGATAAATACATTTCATTTTTGGGTAATGTCCGTCTGGGACGTCTGATGGAGGATATGGATATGTTTGCCGTCTGGGTTTGTCATCAACATATTAAACCCAACAATCTACCCGAAAATGTGCCTTTGCCCTATACTTTTGTTACTATTTTAGTAGATAAAATAACATTTTCCGGTGTCAGAGCTAAAGGCACTGAAGATATTAGAATATCGGGTCATGTCTCATGGGTGGGTAAGAGTTCTATGGAAATTGTGGTTTGGATAGAACAACATGATCATAATGTTTGGAGGAAAATCACTAAAGCTTTATTTTTAATGGCTGCCCGTAATGCCACTAATACCGCGGCTGCCCCCGTCAATCCCATACAGCCGGCAAATGAAGAAGAAACCAAGATCTTAAATGGCGGAGAAGAACGTAAAAAACGTCGTCAAATACTACAAGCCTCTTCGATTTTTAAAGTAGAACCCAACAATCATGAACAATCTTTGATGTACAATTTATTTAAGCGCACTACTCCCCAAACTACCATGGAATTGAATAAACGTATATTGCCGCCCAAATGTCGCTGGATGTCTGATTCGTTTGTCACCAATACCATGGCCTCATTTCCCGAAAATCGTAATGCTCAAAATACTGTCTTTGGTGGTTTTCTAATGCGCAATGCTTTGGAAATCAGCTGGGTGGGTGCCAGTCTCTATTGTAAAAGTCGCCCTAAGCTAGAGCATATTTCTGATATTAGTTTTGAACAGCCAGTTAGTGTTAATTCGATTATTAAAATGACTGCCTATGTGGTCTATACCGATGTTAATTATTTACAAATGATGACTGTGGCCGATGTTATAGATGCGGCTACCGGTAATCAATTGACTTCAAATGTTTTCTATTATACATTTTCCTCAACGGAAGAAGTGCCCGAAGTTTTACCCAGATCTTATCATGAAACTATGTGGTATATACAAGGACGTCGTAAATTTAAATATGCTTTGGGTATGGAGTGATTTGAAGAGATTTTTTGTTATGATGAAATGTTATAGAAAGTAAATAGTTGAAATTTGTTTGTTACTTATTTAGGATAAAAAGTGCTTAAATATAAATATTTTTAAATTGATTTTTATGTGTTTAAATTTATTTAAGGCAATAGTTTGGATAGATTAAGATAAATAGAAGTTTTATACTATAAAATTTATAGGAAATGATTTGAAAATAACAACAAAATATCTATCTATCTATCTATCTATCTATCTATCTATCTATCTATCTATCTATCTATCTATCTATCTATCTATCTATCTATCTATCTATCTATCTATCTATCTATCTACCTATCTACCTATCTACCTATCTATCTATCTATCTATCTATCTATCTATCTATCTATCTATCTATCTATCTATCTATCTATCTATCTATCTATCTATCTATCTATCTATCTATCTATCTATCTATCTATCTATCTATCTAACTATCTATTTATCTTCTCGATAGAGACTAAGTTTTTATTTAAAAATGTTAGAAATGCCAACCGGAAACTAAAAGTATATTAAACATAAAGAAATATAGAGAAGTATATAATTATTAAGTGAACTTTCAATATTAATAATAAAATATTCTTATTTTTTATAAAACACTTAACCACAATTTAAATTAAACTAATTTTCCTTTTATTTATTTCCTTTAATTGTGTTTTTAATTTTCCACTAAACAAGTTTAATATAAACAGTGTTGTAAAATGTTTTCATAACACTGTCCCACTTTCTTCCTCTTCTTCAATTGTTTTGGTTTGTTTATAAAAACTGCTATTTATATTTACAGTTGTTTTTGTTGTTTATCATACACACAACAAAAAATTATGCAAATGAAAACAATTACGTCACGGTTATACTAAAACCAAGAAGAAGACGACCGAAAAACAACAAAAATATACTTTGTTGAGAGAAAAGGTGTTGTTTTGCTTAAAAAGCAGATACATTTATTAAAATTTTTATTTCTTAAAGATAAGCAGTGATTTTTTGTATCTGTTTTTAGTATCTGGTACATTTTACAAGTAAATTTCCATAAAAAATGTTAAGAAATTTATTAAAATGTACAAAAGCTTTGGCAAAAACTAAATGGCAGCCTCTACAAAAAGAATTTATTTCAGCAGCGACTGCGGTGTAAGTATAAAGATTTAGTTGGAGGGGGTATTAGATACATATGTATGTAATACAAGAGTTGATTTTGTGTGTATATTTTGTTGAATTTATTTTTAGTGGTTCCAGACGTTATATTGGCTTGCAGCATGGTCAAAATGATCCCTACTATGCGGGTACTATGGCAGAAGGTATGTAGCAGGAAATTGATAGGGAATCGTAATTTATAGAAATAGAATAGAAAGTGTTATACACACTATTAAAAGAAAGTTGTACTGTATTTTTGGAAAAAATCGTTTTAAATCAAAATTTTTTAACAAAATTATATAAAACGTAAAATTTTAGATAAATTCCCTTATTTTGAACAAATACTGAAGCTGAAATGCCAAAACTTTTAATATGATCATTAACTTTTCCCTATTTACTTTATTTTCTGTTCTAGTTAAAGAAGAAATCATGAATCGTTTAGGCTTAGAGGCCGGCTATTCGCCCGTGCCCAGAACCCGAGAACATCTTTTGAAATATGAACCAAAACTATCCGATTTACCACCACGCTCTATGCAGGACTCCTTTACCTCTGCCATTTTACCCTTAAGTGTGGATAAGAATTTACAGGATAAATACATCTCATTTTTGGGTAATGTACGTATGGGACGTTTAATGGAAGATATGGATTTGTTTGCCGTCTGGGTGTGTCATCAACATGTTAAACTCAATAATCTGCCGGAAAATGTCCACTTGCCTTATACTTTTGTTACAATTTTGGTAGATAAAATAACATTTTCTGATATGAAGGCTAAAGCCACCGAAGATGTAAGAATTTCGGGACATGTTTCTTGGGTGGGTAAAAGTTCTATGGAGATAGTGGTGTGGTTAGAGCAAAAAGATAATGGTGTTTGGAGAAAAATCACAAGAGCTTTGTTTTTAATGGCTGCTCGTAATGCCACCAATACAGCGGCTGCTCCTGTCAATCCAATACAGCCGGCCAATGAGGAGGAAACTAAAATCTTAAATGGTGGAGTAGAACGTAAAAAACGTCGTCAAATACTGCAGGCTTCCTCCATATTTAAAGTGGAACCCAATGACTATGAACAGTCATTAATGTATGATTTATTTAAACGTACTACCCCACAAACCACCATGGAATTGAATAAACGTGTTTTACCACCCAAATGTCGTTGGATGTCTGATTCATTTGTTACCAATACCATGGCCTCATTTCCGGAAAATCGTAATGCTCATAATAAAGTATTTGGTGGTTTCCTTATGCGTAATGCTTTAGAAATTAGTTGGGTGGGTGCTAATCTCTATTTAAAGAGTCGTCCTAAATTGGAACATATCTGCGATATTAGTTTCGAACAACCGGTTAGTGTTAACTCGTTCATTAAAATGACTGCTTATGTGGTTTATACCGATGTTAACTATTTACAAATGATGACTGTGGCCGATGTTATAGATGCTGCTACGGGCAATCAATTAACTTCAAATGTTTTCTATTATACATTTTCCTCGGCGGATGAGGTGCCAGTGGTTTTACCTAAATCTTATCACGAAACTATGTGGTATATTCAGGGACGTCGTAAGTTTAAGTATGCCTTGGGTTTGGAGTAAATGTGCCAACGAGATGAAATTATTTTATTTCGCAAATAAAACGAATTTAGTTTAAATATAAACATGTTTGGATCATTAATTATGCATTTTACTTATTTATTTAAGTTAAAACTGCCTATTTATTTGTTTAATTTGCTTATTTAAGTATTTCTTGTTTTAATTATTGGTTTTAGCAACGATATTAAAGTTTTTGTACTTATTTATTTTTTTATAATCGACGAAATTATATTAATCATATCATTGATTATTGTTTTTTGAACTAATTAATAAAGTTTCTATAAAGTAAAAAATATACATGTTAAATAAAATTTTATTATTATTTTACTGTGATTTTCAGTTCAAAACTTAAAAAAAACATAAAAATAATGAAAAAGTACCAAAAATCCTTTCCCACAGATTTTTATTAACTTAAGGCTCTTAATGCTTAATTTCATCTTTCTACGTCCAATATTATAGAAAATTAAAGAAGTACATTTTGAAGAAGGAAAAAGAACCAAAAAGTATCCTTTTATAGAAAATCAAAAAAGTACCTTTCTGAAAAAACATTTTTAAATAAAAAACAAGTAAGAAAGTATAGTCGGCCGTGACCGACCATATGATACCCTACACCAGTTATGAATATTAAATGTGATTTATTTTTCGTAACAATTCATTGTTCCGATACATTTAAGCAATTTATGGATGAAAAACTAATTTTCTGAAAGAGGCTTTATATGGGGGCTAAGGGCAAATATGGACCAAGTCCGATAAAGTTTTGTGAATATATTTATATTATATAATATTTATTTGTGCTGAATTTCATCGCGATATTTGTGTTTATAAGTCAATTTTGGTCGTTCAATTAATTTTCGGAAGGGGACTTTGTATGGGAGCTAGGGTCAAATGAGGCCCAATCTTTATGAAATTTGGCAAGGTCATCAAGGCTTGTATAAAACTTAGTTGTGCCGCTTTTTATCGATATACAGATATATTTAACACAATTATGAGCTCAGAGGCCCTTTTCGGGGGGCTCTAATGTATGGGGGCTAGGTGAAATAATGGACTGATTTTAACAATTTTCAGTAGGCTCCGTCCTTGGGTCAAAAAAAGTGTGTGTGCCAAATTTCATCCAATTGTCTTGAAAATGTACTTGTACCTTGCGCACAAGGTTTACATGGACAGCCAGCCAGATGGACGGACATAGCTAAATCGACTCGGAAAACGATTCTAAGCCGATTGGTATAATTTAAGGTGGGTATAGGACGAATATTTTTGCATGTTACAAACATCAGCACAACCAATATACCCTCCCCACTAAAGTGGTGTAGGGTATAATTAAATTTTTGTCCCTTTTTATTGGTTCTGACTTACTCCGGGCACTACATGTTTAATTTCATGTTTTTAGATTCAATATTATAGAAAATTCAAAAAGTACCTTTGGAAGAGCGAAAAAGTCCTTTTTTGTAGGTTTTTTCTTAATCCTTCCTTTGTTCTACTTTGATGAAAATTTGAATTATTTTGTTTGTGAATTCAATGAAAATTTCCACTATTTTTGTAAAAATTTAACTTTTCTGAAAAAACTATAGACAAGATAGACTACACTATAGACTAGACTATATACAAGACTAGATTATAGACTAGAATTTATAATTGGCTATAGACAAGACTTTATACTTTACTGTAGAGTAGACTAAATACTAGACTACATTATAGCCTACACTATTGACTTCACGACTTGATATGACAGAAGTTGATGTGATTCAAATATATGTATATATGTACATACTGAGGAGTGCTTTGGAAC
>NW_023994154.1:597500-672934 GCF_015586225.1 Lucilia sericata | reverse complement strand
TTTTTTTATTGTAACTAAACGAATTTATTTATAATTTTTTTCTTTCCAAAAAAATAATAATGAGAAAAACTTTTAAGAATTTGTGCCAAAAATATCAATACTTTATGCTTCTTACTTATAAATTCCGTCTTATTATTAAATAAAATTAAACGAAAATACATACATAATAATTATGTACAGAAATTTGTTTAAAATGTTTTCTTACTTTTTTATTTGTTTTGCGTTTTTGTCGGTAAATACTATCTTAACAATTTATTCCTACCATACCTACATTTAGTCATTTTTGTTTAACAATATATACAGTCCTTTTGATATATGTACGTCCATACAGCCACGCAAGTATTACAGAGAAGATATTGACTACTGCACTCCACAGAAATTTCGGTTATACAACCTTCGAAAACTGTGCAGCGAAGGAATACTACTCCCGGAGAACTCTTTCTGTTTACACTGACCTTTTCCAAAAAAAGGGGAAAGAGTGGGAAACGGCATTTTCATCCTTGAATTTGGGATCAGGATAAGTTTTAGAATACAGAATGAATGTAGTCCTATGCAGGCTAAAATATCAGCCATAATAAGAGCAAATTATACCGATGGCCAAACTGCTATCAAATCTCTGATTGGTGTATAAATTACATCCATGCTAGTCCAGGAATACTGGGCTTCCTTAAATAGAATAGCGAGACATTCAATAGACGTGATCAAATGGGTACGTACGGTAATTTGATTGGTAACTGTGTGGCTGATGAATTAGCGCAAATAGACGCCTCAATGTCCGTTAGGAACATAGATATCTTTTGTAACATTCCGTTAAAAACATGCAAACAACAACTGGATAAAAAAAATTTATGAAGACAATATGGCACAACGAGCCAACTTGCACTATTGCCAGAATGATATGACCAAATTTAGATAGTAAATGCACGCCATATCTCCTTCAATTTTGTCGTCTTAATCTCAGCAATCTAGCTGCTGTCATCGCAGGACACTGTTTATTTGGGAACCATGTAAGAAACTTGGCCTACCCTACGACTTCTGCAGGTGCCAGGACGACGAAGAATCCGTAGAACATCATCTCTCCCATTGCCTGCTTTAGCAGACATTTGCTTCGATATTCGAATTTTCGACGACCAGTCAGAAATCTCCAGTAACAATTAATTCTTAACTCACACAGCACTAACCAATGGTACTTATATTATGTTAAATTAACTGATGCACCAAAGGCAATTTAAAAAAGGAATACGTAAAACATCGAAGAAAATTTTTAAGTGATTAATTTTTACAAAAAATTTACAAATAAAAAATCGAAAAATATCCAAAATTCTGCATAAAATTATCTTCTTTAACGGTGGTAGTTACAATTATAAACAATTCTCAATTTCACTTTAGAACCGGAAGTAATTTTGAATATAGCCCCTTGATAATCGTTTTATCAACAAAATATTTACATGATCTATATCACGGTAAACATACAGCATAGAAATATCTCGATTATAACCAAATCCAATTAGAATCTTGTGTACGCTTATGAAAATACCGAAATTTTTTCTATTACATGCCAGAAACTGTCTTATTTAACCCTAATACCTTCTTATAACATCATTAGACATGGTGGTCAAAATCTTTCTATATTTACAAAAACACACAATTTAAATGTAAAAAAATTTACACATATACTATTTTTTTATTATAAAACTATAGTTTTATTAAACACCATTACTAATTTACTTCTTCTTGGCATTTTCTTCTTCATTTTCAGCGTTTTCACGGGCTTGCTTGGCACGGATGCCAACAAGACGAGCATCAGAACGAGCCTAAATAGAAAAAAGTAAACAAAAATTAATGAAATTGTCCCAACATTTAGTTTAAAGAAAAATAGTAATATGTTAAAAAAAAGCAGGGCCATCCATACCTTGCGCAAAGTAGCGAAAGCCTTGAATTTCTTCTCGTCCTTGGTAACTTCACGGAATTCAATGGTGGGTTCTTCCTTCTTAATAGGCATAACCTTGCCCTTAAGTTGGGTAGCCAACTTGCATTCTTCAAGAGAAGATTCACCCTTGCGGATCTTCTTCTCGTTGATGGGGAAGAGAATCAATTTGCTCTTGTATTCCTTCAAGCGTTGGATGTTGCGTTGACGGGATTCGATGGATTTGTTCTTGCGTCTGCGATCAACAGCGATGCCAACAGTTTTGGCAAAACCAGCAGTAAGACCGGCACCCTAAAGAGACAAACAAAAATATTTAATGTTTACATCTTGCTGGTTGGGGGGAAAAGTGTGTCAATATTTAGACACCTACCTTCAATTCTTCCAAAGTGAAACCGCGACCAGCACGCAACTTGGTGTGATAACGGATGGTGGGGCATCTGACTACGGGACGGAGGGGACCAGCAGCGGGACGGGGGAAGACTTCCTTGGCTTTCTTAATGCGGTTATTGCGCCTGCGGATCTTGCGGGCGGGTTGGTTGAACCAGGTCTTAACATGACGTTGCCACCACTTGTGGAAGTGAGCATTTGGAATCATATTATTTCCCTTACCCATTTTGTTGTTTAGTCTGCAATAGTTATAAACAAAAACGCACTGATTAATAACGTTACAATACAAATTCACTTAATAGGAACACATTTACGTTTATTCTCCATATAACCACAAAAAAACAAAAATAATTTTCGTTCAAACACCACGTGGTTGTCTCATGAAATTTTAACACAAATTTTCATTTTTCTTTACTAAAATCCATTATGTTTTATGCTTAGTTTATTAGTAGGCACTTCTTTCATTTAATTTCATTGAAATTTCAACCAAAACTTTTTTAATTTTTACATATTTTTTAAAAAATCACCAGCAGAAATTTTTTACAAACCTTTTCTTCCCAACAACGAATCAAAAAGGAAAAGTGCAGCCAACTTAGCAATGTCGAAAAAACATTTTTCGAATAACAGTCGATTATTTTCGAACTTAACATACAACCCTGTGTAGGTATAGGGTACGAAAAATGCAACTATGTAAGTAACCGATAACTAAAGTTTTTTGAAAAAAATAACTAGTAGATTCATGAATTTTTAACAAAAATGTATTTTAAAATAAAATTTACTGTTAGTCAGTGCCTGTGTTCTGTAACTTTCGAATCGACAAAAACATCGGGTGAACACACGTAATTCAAATATGTTTTGGTTCAATTTAAAAATTATCTGAATCATAGAACTAACAAGGGAGAGACTCTTTCAATGTTTTTTCTCGACTCGAAAACTACAGAGCACAGGCACAGAATAAATCGAATTTAGTCGAAAAATCATAATTTTTCAGAATACGAAGATTTTCGGCTATTTACATGTACACAACACGATCATAGACGAATTTGCCAACAAGAGCATAAAAATACAAACATTCATTTCTGGGGGACTATGTTCTAAAATATGTATATATAAATTGACTGTCGAACTAGTTAGAGTACAATATTCGGAATCTGAATCTGTGAGAAACTATAATTGTGTATCCGAAGTCGTTAGTTACAAAGCGCCACTTTAATTATATATAAAGTAAAAACCTGAATCTATGTGATAAAAGTTAATGAAAATTCTTGCAGAAACCCTGAATTGTTACAAATTAATATATTAACGATATTTCAATCTAGCACAATTATACCAGAGTGATAAAGGCATTTATTTAGAGAATAAATTCCTATACAAACAATTTTTGGATTTAACGAAAGGGCCTGAAAATATATCTGTCGTTATACTGGGCTTTTCCTGTATTGTTAAAAGTCGAATGATCCGTTTGGATTATTGCATTGGCAATATCAACATTATTTATAATTTTGTTTACATTTTTATTACTTATTGCTATTTTGTATTTATAAAGAAAGATTTATTATTAAAAAATTGCAAAAAGTAAATACAATTCTCATACATAAGTAGGGTTCTATAGTTGAAACGAAAAGTCGACTTTTCGACTTTTTGCATTTAGTTAAAAGTCGACTTTTCGACCTTTCGACTTTTTCCATTTTATGAAAAGTCGATTTTTCGACTTTTCGACCTTTTTCATTTATTTAAAAGTCGACTTTTAGACTTTTCGACTTTTAGTATTTTATAAATGGTCGACTTTTCGACCTTTCGACTTTTTCCGACTTTTCGACTTTTTCCGACTTTTCGACTTTTTCCGACTTTTTTCGACTTTTCGACTTTTTTCGACTTTTTCCGACTTTTTTCGACTTTCCGACTTTTCGACTTTTATTTACAAAGTCGACTTTTCGACTTTTTTCATAGACGATAGTCGAGTTATCGACTTTTTTGGAACAAAATAGTCGACTTCGACTTTTCGACTTTTTTCGACAAAAAGTCGATTGTTCGATTATTCGAAAGTCGATTTATAGAACCCTATACATAAGTTAATTCAGGACTTTTCGAATTATTTACAAAAAGTGTTTCTAAACCACAGTACTAAAATCTATGTTATGAAAAATATGAGCCTTTTTCATTTTAGTGCTTTTCAACCCTGAACAAGTTGACAGCCCTGTCGATATTGATAAAATTCGATGACGCGATTGCAGACGAAAAGAAAATTATCTATTTTTTATAAAAAAAATTTGTGTTGACAGTTTAAAAACAGTAAAACGAAAACATAAATATTGTGGAAAAAATGTCGGATCCTTTGCAAGATCCTCCGGTGACCCCACATATAGCACAGCTAAAATTTGCTAAATTACACAGTCCCAAAATGAAAAGTGTGTACTGGCGTCATTTTGGATTTCCGACAAATGAAGACAACTGCATAATAACAAAACAAAATGTAGTTTGCCTTATTTGTCATAAGGTTTTAACTAATCACGGCAATACCACCAATCTACGTGCTCATCTGCAATATCGTCACAAGGAGGTTTTCAATCAAATCATACAAGACAACGGAATACAGGTGCCACCGCGTAAGCCACAAACAAAAATGTCACTTAATGGCAGTGGGGCGGGCGGCATGAAAATCAAACGTGAACCGGTCGATAAGAAACCGAAAATTAAAGTTGAATATCATAACTCGATGATGCAGCAGCATGACACCTATTCGAATGATGCCTCTGTAAGCGGCAACGATGACCATTCGATATTGTATGAAACCGTGGTGCCGATGACTTATGAAGACGATGACATAGTGGACAGTAATCATTTTACAAAAATCGAAGTTAGCAGTGCCAACGATGTCAAACCAACTTGTAGTGATTTGCTACAGGTGGGTGGCAGTAGTAGTAATCGTAATGTGGAACGGAAATATCGCATTAGTACTGTCAATAATATGTCCACAGATTTGGCAACAATAGATAATTATCAATTGCAAGAGGCGCTAACAAATCTGGTGGTCGATGACTTACGAAATGTGGAGAGTTTATTTGATGCCAGCATGTCGAAATTTATTCGAACTATATGTGGTAATGTGTCCATACCTTCAGCGAAAAAGGTAAGTAAAGACGGTTTGCAAATGTTTAAAAAAATTGTCAAATTTTATGAAATCCTATTCCAGATAGAATTGTATATAAAAGAATTGCACAGTGATAAATATACCACTCTAACGGATCAAATAAAAGTTCATTCACAAATTAAACCCTATTCATTGGGTTTCGAACTTTGGTCTAATGTGGAACAGAAAAACTTTCTATCAATATTTTTTAACTATTACCACAGATGCACCGCTATAATTTGGTAAATCAGATCTATTGTACCATAGAATATAATAAATTTACCGCAATTGATACAATATTTGAAGAGTTTAATTTACAAAATTGTACAGCGGCCATATAAATTGTGATGATTATTATTTAAAGCATTTTCTGGACGGAAAGGTAAGATTGAGTTTAGTTGTAATATTCGAAAAGTTAAAAAACCAATTTTTTTTGCAGATATACCCATTATCTACTCGTATGATACAATTGTTAATCATTGTATTAAAAATGTTATAGCATTACCAGCTGTAGCCTCTATTATTGAGGAAATCAAAGATACTATAATGCGTTATAATGTGGAAATTAACTCCAAGGTTAGTATTAATCTTCTTTTTTGATTGTTTTGTTGTTATTTTTGTCAATTTAGGAAGTGAAATTCCCCCCCCTAAATGATGACTTCCCATGGACTTATTATGAGTTACTAAAGTTTTTTGCGGAACTTTATTTTGGCCTGAGGAATTAGAAGTTTTAGTAGCCTCGGCTAAAGGTCTTTATGATATACTAAGTACACTTTCTGTAAGTGGATTAAAACGAAAACTATTTTTTTTATTATTGCTTATTTATTAATATAAATTGTTTGATTTTAGGTGACTTTGGATACATTAAAGGGTGAAGATATACCACTGAGTAGTATGTTGTCACCGATTACATCTAAGGTTTTAAACGAAAAAGCTGGCCATACATGAAAGTGATGACAATTTTGTGGAAATTATTAAAAACACCATCAGTAATACACTTCATAAATTGTGAGTATTTAAGTATTAAAGCTAAATGTTAAACACAGGCCAACAAATGTTTAAGCCAAAGACTACAACTGACATCAGAATTTACTCATTACATTAGGTATTCGAGATGTTGTTTCATAAGCATTCAAAAACCCCCTTTTGTGGTAATATTTTAGATGTTATAACAGACCAAAGGCAACATCGTTTATAAATGGCATCTGAAAGTCTAATCTGCCGACATTAAAATAAAGCTCTCATCTCTATTATATCTGCTTCCTTCTTCGAGATATCTTAACTTAAAGTTTCAGATAGCATAAATAATTTTATAAACAAGGGTATCACTGTCATATAACGTCTCAACTAATGCCAAAAATGGGGTTTTTTCAATCTTTATGACACGATATCTCGAAAACTCGGATTCAGATCAATCTTGTAGTAAGGACTACACACTTTGGTCTCTGGGTTAACAATTGGCAAACATTTTAAGCACGTTTTTTTAATCATCATACACCACTACTGGCCATCTTCTTTATTTTCAGGGGTCTTATCGGATAATCACTTAACCATTTCAGCATTATTAGATCCTAGATTTCATCGTTTAATAAACATCAACAATTTAAATAATTGCATTAAAATTTTAACCAGCAAATACGATAAGATTACAGAATCACAAGGTATATCGCCAAGTATTTCTTCACCCAGATCCACACAAAATCGAGTAAAATCTACAAATACCAATAATGCAGTAAAAAAATCTAGTATGTTTACTTACTTCACAATCGTTTAAAAGCAAACACTTATAAAATTTCTACTTTTCCTACAGATTTAGAATTATTTTTCGATTTAACTGAAACTCCAGTGGAACAGCCAGTCACGACCTTGCCCAATAGTGTAGAAAACGACTTGAAACGTTTATCGCACCGATGTCTACTGCAGCCTCGATGAATCGCCCTTTTTGTGGTGGAATCGTATGGGTCATATGTATGGCTCTTTAAAACATTTAGCCCATCAGTATCAATGTGTGCCATGTGTGGTTAATATGAACTATAGGAAAAATATAAAAGAACAAATTTTAGACAGTCAAAAACGTTACATGTTAACTGGCAATCTTATAGATGCCATATTATTTTTGCATTATAATTGAGTAGTAAACATTTAATATATTATTAGATATTTTCTTATGTAAGAATTTTTAGTTTTAAGTTTGTTTTTGACCATTTGAATGAGGAATACATGCTAACAAATACATATGATTAGTTTATGTACGGCTGCTTATTAGTATGTATGATGGTTTCTTAGTTTTAATACAGATATTGTCCATATTTTTAAATAAAAATTCTAATTAAATTTGAAGAAAAATATATCATTTCTTAATAAAATAAATTTCTTAGTTTTATTATTTACAGGATCAAAATATTAATTAACAACATTCTTATAACTACTTTAACTTAGTCTTATTATTCTTCTTTTAAAGGTTGTTGTGGCACAGTCTCAGGATTTGTATTAGTTACAGTTTTAGCTTTTGTCTTAGTCATGGTTTCGAAAGGTTCACCAATAGTTATAGGCAAACGATCACCCCAACGACCAGCTTTGGCACATCTATAGGCGGGTCTGTAATATTAAAAAATATTATTAAATGAACATGATTTCCTAGAATAATTCCACTAACCTGCCATGTTTAGATTCGGTAAATATAATTTCTTGTAATTTGCCCTCTGACGTGCACATTCTGCAAATGGCATGTTTCGAACGTAATAGTGTAGGACGTACTATTCTCGGCCATGCTCTTGTACTATCTTCTGGTAGTCCTTTTTTAAGTATCACATAACTAAATCTGGCTGTTGCTGTACGTTTGCTATTTTTGTTTTAAATTTGTTGGCACAAAATTAATTTCGAAATTACAGGGAGTACGATCTTCCGGATTCGAAAGGCGCGGACAAATGTTGTCGTGTGGACACTAGAAGTTAAAACAGTAACATTACATATTTGTTTCACTATTTAGGAATTTTCTACTTACCGGTGCAAAACATGACCCACTAAACTATGCTCTTCAAAGGATAAAACCAAATCTCTGGCCTCATTTACCAATTGGGAACCACGTCTTGTGCCCTCTTCTACTATAATCATATAACCATCACATTTCTTCCACAAATTTAATATCACACTTAAACGGTTTTCTGAGCTGGCTAATTCGAACAAGGAATGGGAGCATATAACTAAATCATACTTGGTCTGCAAAAGAATAAAATAAAAACATTAAATTCTTTATTAAAAAGCCTACAAACTTTACTTACTTCTAATCCGGGCAAAAACTGACGATAGAAAACATTTTTCAAAGTCATTTGTTGATTTTCATTGCCATCCCTTAAAATTAATTCGGATAATTCATTCATATGCCTGGAACTGTCAACATTGAAATATTCGAATATGGAATCTTTCCATAGGCTACTACTGGCCCACATACCGGTGCCCACACCCGAACCAAAATCAAAATAACTTTGTGGCTTAAATTCCGAATCACGTGTCTTGATTTCCTGTAATATGCGCATTAAGACACCATACTCATGTGCCCCTCTGGCCACTGCATACACCAGTGCTTCATATTCTCCATACTGTACCGGTTTCCAGGCAAATGTTCGTTCCCTTAAACGTCTTTGCAATAATTGTTCTCTTCGCTGTTCCCATTGTTTACGTTCCTGTTCGCTGAGATTTCCCATTTGTTCTAGCGGCATTATAGTTTCTATCTCCTCCATAATCTTTTTCACTTTTACATTAATTTCCTCTGCTTCTGCTGGTGGATGACGGGATGCTATGAATTGGTTTAATTTCTTACCGTCCTCCATAAGAGTTTTTATGGGAAAGTCACCCACTACCTTTTGCAGAGCTTTCTCGATATTAGCCGGCAAGAGCGTGCGATTAAATTTCATAACTCCGGGATGCTGCCTAGCTTTTACTTCATCATTTTCTATTTTACGCAATACATTTTCGTCAACTTCTACCGCGATTTTGCTAGTATTTCGCTTTAACTGTTTAAACACCATTAATTGTAAAGGTTTTGTAATGTTTTTCATAGATAAATTCATATTTTTTCTATTAATTATTTATTCCCTAAACACTGAAAGAATTGAAAGAATGGGGAAATTAAAATCCAACAGCTGATTGTCAGGCGAATCCACACAAGGTGAAGTCCAGCCGTAGGTGGAGTTTGACAGCCGTCATAGACTTTTGTAAACAATTATCTGCTGTTTATGTATATGTCGTCATCCTGCATGAATTTGCCTTCGTCTTGTTTGTTTACAATCGGGGTATATTCAGTGAGAATGTCAACAGAAAATTAATCATTAAATTATCGATAAAATGCACCAAAGATAACATTTCTAAATTTATTAAAAGTATGAATTAAACAAATATTAATATTATCTAAAATAGAGGACCAATGCACAAAGTATAACCAATATATAAACCTAAATATCCAAACCATCTCGTATTTTAATTATATTTTTGATTGTAAACCTAGCAGAATGAAATTGTTGTCTGTACTAGAGGCACTAGAAGAACTTTAAATTCTGATTAGAACTAGATTTAAATATTTATTTATACTTTCGTATTTTGTACATATATTTGAATCTGTCTTGTTTTTTAAAGGTAGTAGTTTATAATTAATACTATTATAAGCAACAATGATATTTTATCGTTAAGTTTTCCTTTTACAGTGTTACCAAGCCGTCTATGCGGCGATATATAATTTAATATTTTGTGTAATGAATTTGGTACGATATTAAAGAGAATGAATGCATTCTTTTAAATTTTATAACATTTAAGTAAAAGGATAAATTTTTACTTTTTAATTTCGATTTCTTGCAGATACAAAATCCTAAATTTCTTAATTTTTCATTAAATTTTCATTGCATTAAAGGCCTTTAAATAGTATTTTGGTAATTTTCTAATTTCCGTTACATTGGCAACCATACTCTATGGACAGCTCATAACAAATCTGAACGAAAGTAAAACTTTTTCATATTCCGCTATTCTCGCGAAAAATATTTGATATTTTCAACTAAACAACAAAGAAAATTATTGTTTATTTTGTGTAGAAAAATTTGAAAATTTAATTAAAACGTTCTAAAGTTGGAGAAGTTAAAGAAAATATCATAAAAATGTATTACATTCGGTATTTGTGTAATAAAAGTGCCAGAGAAAAAATTGATTAGTATAAAAAAAGTGCCACCGAGAAAAATCAGTGTATGAAGCAAAATAGAGGAAGAAAAAAAAAAGAAGAAAACAACAACAAATACTGTGCCAACCAATTAGAAATTTAACACCAATTAAAATACCACCAACAAAATAAAAAAAGAAACATTTAGCACATTCAATCAAATACAGATTAAAAACTCTGAAAATTATAAATTACTAGTTTTCACACAAACTTTTTATTTCTTTTTTTGTTAATACATTTTCGCAAGAGATAAAGGTTTTTTTTAGTTAAAAGTAATACAATCGCTTTGGCAGAAAAACAACAACAACAAAGGAAACAAATACACACAGCAGTAGCGGCAGCAGCAACAGCCGTAGCAGAGCTGAGCAGAGAGGAAAACAAACATCAATTCGAAACTTGAATAGAATAGAATATGTGTCAGAATTATTCATTGCGAAGATTCTGCGAGGAGTGGCGTATCTGGATACGACCTTTACTTATTATAACCTATGGCATATTTGCGATAATCGTAGTGCCTCTGCTCATTATCAATTCCGTCAAGGATGGTTTTCAGCGTCGTGATCAATTGATATTAATTGGTGGCTTATTTGTTTTATCAGCAGTGCCCATATCAATTTGGCATATTATTCAGCATGTTGTACACTTTACAAAACCCATTTTACAAAAACACATCATACGCATATTGTGGATGGTGCCCATATATGCCTTAAATGCTGTAAGTACTCCCTAAGTACACCAACAGCTTATTCCAGGATTTTATATTTAAATATTTTTCAGTGGATTGGTTTATTCTTTCCGAAACATTCAATCTATGCCGATTCGTTACGTGAGTGCTATGAGGCCTATGTGATTTATAATTTTATGGTCTATTTATTAAATTATTTAAATTTGGGCATGGATTTGGAAGCGACCATGATGTATAGATCCCAAGTACATCATTTCTTTCCTATGTGTTGCATTCGTCCCTGGACCATGGGTCGAGAATTTATACATAATTGTAAACATGGTATTTTACAATATACTGTGGTGCGGCCAATAACTACATTCATAGCGGTGTAAGTATTTTTGCAATTTTCAAGTTCAATTAATGATAATATTTATGTACGTTTTGCATGTATTGCGTATCTATTATTAATTTTTTTTCTACATTCAAATATATTTCATATATTGTTCAATTGATTTTATTGTTTGTCGTAACATTGTCTAACGTTTAGCTATTTTCCTTAAGTGGTCATCAAATTCTTTGCTTTTTAACAAACATATGTACGAGATACCGAGTATTGACGATTAATATACATACAATTATTCGATTAGTTAGTAATTTCCATCGTTTGTAAGATTTTTTAAAATTTCATTTTACTCGAAACTGCGTACCATGTTAGGAAGGTATTTTTAAATAATGATTTATATTGAAATTGATATTAGTTTACAAGGGGTGTGTACTATGAGATATACTCCCACTCGGAGACTCATGGTTTTCATTGTGATTACCTTCAAAAGTTAGTATTAGATAATCCAAAACAGGATGTAAACAATTTAAGATTAGGAAAAGGGGGATTGAGATTGAGAGAGGAAGTTTCAGGGAAGTGGATCTTCTCTCTGATAGTTGAGGTAATTTGGTAGATGACATGCCAATTGGAACTGTTTAGACAAGCAAGTCATTATGTTGTCTCACCTAAAATAACCGAGTTTCCTCATGTAGATGATCTTTCCTTCCAAATAAAGAAAATGTTATTTATGAAATTCGCCTTTTAAGTTTTTGTACTATTTAATCTTCAGGTGGCTTTATAATCAAATAAAAAAATAATTAATAAAACTTTAAAAAAAATGTATTTTTAGTATTTGCGAATTATGCGGTGTCTATGGAGAAGGTACTTTTGCCGGAAATGTAGCATTTCCCTATATAGTTGTTATCAACAATATCTCACAATTCGTAGCCATGTATTGTCTCGTTTTGTTTTATAAAGCCAACAAGGTAGGATATTAAATAAACAAATATTTAAAACCTACAATTAAAAAAATAATTTTCTTAACAGGAGGATTTAAAACCCATGAAACCTATACCAAAATTCTTGTGCATTAAAGCGGTAGTTTTCTTTTCATTTTTGTAAGTACAAAAAAAAACGTTTCCATGAGAAATTATTATTAATTACTTAATTTATTTTCATTATTAGCCAAGGAGTGTTATTAAACGTTTTAGTTTATTATAAAATAATAAAAATCTTTGAAGCAGATGATTTGGGTGAGGATGCCAATTTGGCCTCAATGTTGCAAGTAAGTTCGTTTTTAAATAAAACATATTAAAAGCTAAAAAGAAGTAAACATTTTCTGCCTTTTACAGAATTTCATTATTTGCATTGAAATGTTTATAGCAGCAGTGGCTCACATTTATAGTTTCCCTCACTATCCATTCCATATTAACTCTCAACAATATTGGAATAATCCAAATCATAACTGGTGTCGGGCTTTTCTATCCATGATCGATATATCCGATATACAAGAGGATGTATCCGAACATTTAGGTGTTGTTACCGGCACCATAAGTCGTCGATTCCAAGGTCGCAGCGCTTATCAGCCTTTATCGCGTGGCACTAGACGTTCAAGCGGCGAGTACTTTAGACGCCTAGATGGTGAGGACTCAAGCAGTAGTCAGCAACTGCTAGTTCCGGACACTGATAGCAGTGATAAAACAGGTAATAATAAGAAAAGAAATCCATATCAAACGCATTATGCTAAACCGCTGGCCAAGGCCAATCGCTATGGAGCTACAGATAGTCTTGTGCTACCCGTTTGTGATGCTGCAATAACCAATGATTCTCAATCTCAATCCCAATTAGCAGGTAACCGTCCCACCACTTCCAAAGCTTCCATAACAACTGCAACTGGCAACGAAACTAGTAGCAATGCCGCCGCCATCATTGCTACCAACACTAACACTCATCCCTCTGCTACCCACTCCAATTTTGGCGGTATTAGTATACAAAAACGCGATCCAACCGTTAGAGACTTTCCGACACATTATGGGGCGCCCGTGGCGGGTGGTACTAGTTTTCTGCAGGCTCGTAATGTTACGACAACACACGCTCCCAGTCCCATTCCAGAGTCCGTTGATGATTTTGCATCATTTATCGGTTCCTCAAGATGACAGCGTTATGATAGTAATAGTCAAAATTATAATCCATCCGCTAGTGAATCGATTTCTATAGGGTTTTCCAGTAGCCTTAAGTTGTCGACGGGTGGCAGCCTCAGTAACAACAGTAATAATTCATCTGATTGGTTAAGTTCGCCCGATGGTGTGGGTCCAAAATTATTATTAGATGATGATGATAATAATGATGATGATGACGATAATGTTGGCGATGATATTGACGTAGGGCCAACATGTTCTACTATGCAACAACAACAACAACTACAACTTAGCCACCCACATACTGAATCTAACGAATACATCACTTAAACTCACACAACAACATCACCACTAACAATCACGACAACTAATACAAAAAAAAACACCAAACACAATCTACATTTTTTTTGTAATTACAAACAAAATAATTATTAATGCTACCAAATGATAGAAACGAAAACAAATCTACTTAAATACAGACGTACAGATCGGACGGGTGTAGACTTTAGGGAAAAAGAAAAACGAAATACCCGAAAGCAATTGTTATTGTTTTTTTTTTATTAATCTTTGTATTTTGTAACTTAAATGTTTGTGTTTCTTTAGAAGTCTCTTGATTATCAACAATTTACCAATATTATCATTGATTAGTGATAATAATGTGTCAAAAAAATTTATAGATTTTATGACCAAATTCAAAGTTTAATATTCTTTAGAAAATTGTTTAAATTTATGAATATTGCAATTGGTTTCTTGGGAACAAACTCTGTTTTTAAGCCTGTTTTGGCTAAAAATTCATTGCAATCATCATTCCAATATTCAAATATCAAAATCCATTTAATTCTCTTAAAAGTTTCTCTTATTTCTCTCCATTTTAAGGGAAAATTCCAAGTTTGATAAGCTATAGATTTTGTCTTTCTTTATTAAAAAATTTTTCCAAAATTATCACGAGAAATCATCTAAAATTAATGAAAAATTCCAAGTTTTAAAAATGTAAAAATTATGTTCGAAAAACTACATCTTTTATTGATATGTTCGAAATTACAAATATATATTCGAAATTATGAATTATATTCTAAAATAATTAAGAGATTATGATAATTCCTAAAAAATGTATTAAGAAAATTTTCAAATTTATATTCAAAAATTCAAACTTATGTTCTAAATATTTTTATTTTATTGGAAATTAATTTTATTGCGTTTTTTTTTTTAAAGATAATCTTAAAATTTTCATACATTTTAATAGTATTTTCAATGTAGTTTCAAAATATGCCATTTTTAAGTTATTTTCGAAAATTCGAAGTTATAATCGAATGAAATTTAAAGCTGTTAAAATGTTATTCTAATTATCAAATTCAAAATTTTTATTCATTTTAATAGTATTTTCAATGTAATATCAGATTATAACCCTGTTATGACATGTTCGAAAATTCGAAATTATTTTCGAAAAATTGTTAACATAATCTCTAAATCCTTAGGATGCATGGAAATATTATTTTAGTATTATTTGAAACCAATTTTTTTACATTTTTCAATTTTGAACATAAAAGTTTTCCAAAAAGATTTCGAAATATTCATGAATTTTCAATATTAGTTTCAAAAAATAAAAATTTTAAGATATTCCCCCATATTCTGCATTTCAAATACGTTTCCGCATTCAGTTATGCAATATTCGAAAATAAGTTCGAAAATTCGAAGTTATTTTCGAAAAATTGTAAAGGCTGTTAAAATAATCTCTAAATCCTTAGAAAGCATAAAAAATTAATTTTAGTTTTTTTTGGAACAAATTTTATTACATTTTCCAAGTTTCGAACATTAAAATGTTCAAAATATTCATAAATTTTTAATATTAGTTTCAAAAAATATGAAATTTTTGAGACATATCTTTTCTGCATTTCGAATACGTTTTCGTATTCAGATATGATGATCGAAAAAACAAGTTGGAAAATTCGAAGTTATTTTCGAAAAATTGTTGAAGCTGCTAAAATAATCTCCAAATCCTTAGGACGCATGGAAATTTAACTTTAGATTTATTTGGAACCTAATTAATTACATTTTTCAATTTCGAACATAAAAATTTTCAAAAAATATATAAATTTTTAATATTAGTTTCGAAAAGTAAACATTTTAAGATATTCCCCATATTTTGTATTTCTATAACGTTTCCGAATTCAGTTACGCAATGATCGAAAACATTTTCGAAAATTCGAAAGTTCTTAAAATAATCTCCAAATCCTTGGGAATCATAAAATATAATTTTAGTCTTATTTGAAACTAAATTTATTACATTTTTCAAATTTCGAACATAAAAATTTTCAAGAAAAAATTTATAAAATTCATGAATTCATGAATTGAAAATTAATTTTCAATATTACTATCAAAAATAAACATTTGAAGATATTCTACCATAATCTGCATTTCGAATATGTTTCCGTATTCAGTTAATTCGAAATTATTTGAAACTAAATTTATTACATTTTCAAATTTCGAACATAAAAATTTGTAAAAAAGTTTTTTTTTTTTTAAAAAAGAAGAAGCATTACCACGCATTACGGATCGAAATGCAGAACATCAAAGTTGCCAAACGGAGAAAATTTCGATTCGAATTGATAAGCAGAATAGGGCTGATTAACTTGTAATTTTTTGTTTTGGAAAAATTTTCATTGAAACATTTTGATAGCATGCTGTTGTCTTTATAAAAAATTCGGTACTTGCCAGAACCAATATTCAGATTTTAAACATTAACCGAAAGCGTATATTCATCAAAAGTATTTTTAGAAAAACTACTATTGAATATAACGGTCTAAATCTATGTATTTGGAAGCAGTACTTTTTTAAAAAGTACTTATTTACTTTTTATATAAAAAAAACAAACATTTAAGTTACAAAATATACAAGTAAACCCCTTTTTTACCTTTATAGTATATTATCACTTTGTTTATAACTTAATTTTTGCTTTAATGTTTAACTTAAGAACTGCAATTAATTACAAAATTATAATTTATTTTTTTAATTTTTGGGGATTTTATGTGGTTTTTATGATATTGTTTTAACTACTTTTTTTAAAAAAGCATCTGTTTTAATTTAAAAACAATTTCAGTTTAATATAAATTGTTTGATTTGATTTTATTAAACTAACCAAAGTAGTTTTAAGAAAGCAAGACTTATTTTTTATATATAAAATAAATTATGTGTAGGTATTTATATAAAGAAACAAAAACTGTAATTATAAATTAAAAAAACTGCAAGTGGCCTTTGTTTAAAAACTATTAATAATTCAATTTCTAACAAGCTAACATTAAAATTCTCATTCAAAACAAGAAAAGAAAAAAACTAAAAGTTTCATAAATAAAAAAAAACTGTCTTTAAGACAAAAGTGATTTTCAGCGGCTTTAAGCTAAACAATCAAACATTTATACAAAATTTATTAATAATAATTTTTGTATTTTAACAGATGCATTTTCAAATATTGCTTTAGGAAAACTTTAAAGTAAAAGAACAGTTAGTAAAACAAAGCAATACAATAACTACTTAATTTCTTCACACTCTCCTTTTTGTATTGTATGTGTAAGAGAAAACAATGATAACATTTTGAAATCACTTCTATTAACTGGTGTTTTTAAAGAAAAACAAAAAAACTTAACAAGAATTATGTTTTGAATTGTTTATAGAGTCGTGTATATTATTAACAATTTTTATAAATAGTTAGTTTTAGCTTTAGGTTTATATAATACAAAAACAAATTTATATGATTATTTTTATTTCCTTTATTTTTTTGTATTTATTTTAAATAAATTTTTAAATTGGAAAAATAATAAAAAAAAAAACGAAAAAAAATTAAAATGTTTGTATTTTATTTAATTTTTATTATCAAAATATAAAGGGAATGTATAATTTTTTTTTAATTACCTTCTAATATAATAAGTTCTTTTATGGTTTATTTATTTCTTTTTTGTAATATTAATACTTTATTTTGTTTTAATTTTAGTTAAACAAGTTTAGTTCAGTTGTTTGCAACATTTTTACAAAAATTATACTAATACAGACATTGCTTTTTTTCATATTTTGCATTTAATAATGGGAGGGGGTTTTAAGTACATTTTTTATTAACATTTTATCTTTTAAATCGTCATTTGTTTTTAAAATACAGAAAAAAAAGACTTGAAACACACTTTCATATTTAAAAATTTCGTTAAGAAAATTAGTCATTTTGTTAACAACTAAAAACACAATAAAACTTTTACAATTTAATAAATTAAAGCAACAAAAAGGCACAATTTTGTTTTGTTTATTAATAAAGATTTCTCTTCATTTTAGTAACATTTTATCAATATTTTATCTATTTAGTTTGTTTGTGTTTTTTTTATTTATTTGTTTGTTTAATCATCTGTCATACATTCATGCATATATAAGCAGTCGCCAAACCACCCACCCATTCATACGTCAAATTAAACTTATCAAATAATAATAATAATAATAATAATATATAATATGTAACTAACTGGTTCCTGTGTACCATGGACTACTAAACTGCTCACACTACTAACTCAAAACTCACTCGTAACTCCCTGTTGTCGTTGTCTACGTCGTCGTTTTTTTTTTAACATTAGTTGTTGTAGTTTTGTCGTCCACCCAATTCTAAAAGGAAACGATCTGGATGATCCATCCAATCAGCTGCTGTTAATTTAACTGTACGTTGTCGTTCGGCTTCTTTAATTTGCCATTTTTTAATATCCAACTGCACTTCACGTGATGTCTTATCTCCACAGCCCCATACCTTGAAAAATAAAAGAAAAACAATAATTATTTTAAAAAATACCAAAAAAAATGGAGTAAAAAAAGTATAAAACAAGAATATAATTAACAAAATTGTTTTTTTTTTTTTTTGTTTGTTATGGAAGCTTTGTTGCGTGATAACTAATAATATACATAAAATCTATTTATTAATTTATTTGTTTATGAGTGATGATGATTTTACTGTTTTTTTGTTTATTTCTTATACAAATGTGAATAAATTTATACCTAATAAATTGAAAAACTAACGAAATTTAAAATAATTATAAGACAAATAATAACTGCATATACATATACACATACATTATAAATATATAAAACAAATGTTCTATTATAATTAAACGAATTATATTAAATTAATTGAAATATACGAAATAAACCAAAGTGTATAAAAAATAGATCATGAGTTACAGGTTTTTTGTTTTCATTTTCTTCTTTTATACCAGTCAGAATAAGCTTCATTAGAAAATATGGTCAATCTGTCTTTGATCATTTAATGGAATCAGTAATAAACCGATTTTAAACATGCTACAACAGGTCAATGGTATCCTGTCACAGAATACCATTTCGATCGAAATTAACTCTTCAAAGAAAATCCCGAGAATCAGTCATGTTAGTTTCTATAAACTTGCAACGCTGTATTCTTCATTTTTGAGCTGAGTAGTAGAACCAACCCATCTAGTAATTTCTCATCTTGAAGCTCTTTCAACTGATTGCTGGCTCTTTCTTGATAAAGAGTTTTGTATACATTAGTAAGTTTTGATAGATAATTGTAAGCCCGATTCGTTAACTAATTGAAAGTATTGTTATGATTGTTCCCAAATAACCTTTAGCAAAATTCAGCGGGTAAATCTTAGATCAGTGAATTTGTCTCATTAGTGGAAGAATGAGATAGGTAGATAGTATATAGAATGATAGATAGATAGATAGATAGATAGATAGATAGATAGATAGATAGATAGATAGATAGATAGATAGATAGATAGATAGATAGATAGATAGATAGATAGATAGATAGATAGATAGATAGATAGATAGATAGATAGATAGATAGATAGATAGATAGATAGAGATAGATAGATATATAGATAGATAGATAGATAGATAGATAGATAGATAGATAGATAGATAGATAGATAGATAGATAGATAGATAGATAGATAGATAGATAGATAGATAGATAGATAGATAGATAGATAGATAGATAGATAGATAGATAGATAGATAGATAGATAAATAGATAGAGATAGAAGATAGATAGATAGATAGATAGATAGATAGATAGATAGATAGATAGATAGATAGATAGATAGATAGATAGATAGATAGATAGATAGATAGATAGATAGATAGATAGATAGATAGATAGATAGATAGATAGATAGATAGATAGATAGATAGATAATAGATAGATAGATAGATAGATAGATAGATAGATAGATAGATAGATAGATAGATAGATAGATAGATAGATAGATAGATAGATAGATAGATAGATAGATAGATAGATAGATAGATAGATAGATAGATAGATAGATAGATAGATAGATAGATAGATAGATAGATAGATAGATAGATAGATAGATAGATAGATAGATAGATAGATAGATAGATAGATAGATAGATAGATAGATAGATAGATAGATAGATAGATAGATAGATAGATAGATAGATAGATAGATAGATAGATAGATAGATAGATAGATAGATAGATAGATAGATAGATAGATAGATAGATAGATAGATAGATAGATAGATAGATAGATAGATAGATAGATAGATAGATAGATAGATAGATAGATAGATAGATAAGATAGATAGACAGATAGATAGATAGACAGATGATAGATAGATAGATAGATAGATAGATAGATAGATAGATAGATAGATAGATAGATAGATAGATAGATAGATAGATAGATAGATAGATAGATAGATAGATAGATAGATAGATAGATAGATAGATAGATAGATAGATAGATAGATAGATAGATAGATAGATAGAAGATAGATAGATAGATAGATAGATAGATAGATAGATAGATAGATAGATAGATAGATAGATAGATAGATAGATAGATAGATAGATAGATAGATAGATAGATAGATAGTAAGCGGTTAAGAACGTGCCATCGACTCTAAAGAGATAGATAGCTGTTTTATTGTATACATATGCTACTGGCTATATATGGTCGCCACAACAAGCTAATTAGTAGTATATACATGGTAACAGTTCTTAATATAGTGGAGAGACGTTGGGAGAATGATTTTTAAAACAAACTTTTAGTATGATTAATCGCTGCATCATATATGAGGATTCGCAGTAAATCTGACAAGTACTTAGACACAGCAAATATTTGTATTAGAATTTAAAATAAAACAATAAGTGACGTATATAACAATAAAAGATAAGCAAAATTATTTAATTAATTTTAATTATATTAAATTACATACATATAACTACGTATGCGGAAAACTAAACATGTATGCATTTTGAAAAAAATATAAAAAAAAATTTATAAAAAACTTACCTCAATTGAAAGTAGAACAGCAGCAATACCCTTACAATCAACATTTTCAAAATGTTCATCCACTGATAATATGGGTTTTCTAGGATCAGAACCAGCACGTAAACCTTTAGGATAACCGCGTATACTGGTGTTTAAGTATAAAATATTAGGTTTCTTTTCCAACATTGAAAATCTAGAAAAAGCAAACAATTTTTATTTTAATTAAAGACTTCTGAAACAATCTTTAAACTATTACATACTTGGGCCACAATTGTATGACACAGCTGCCCTCTCCGCCGGTATACAAATGTGTTTCTTTCCATTCAGCCGGCGAAGCAATCAAATATGTTTGATCATCTTTAGTGTGTATAAGAATCAAAGTGGGTCCCCGGTAACCGAGAACGTGATGCAAGAAACGATTTGCCCCCAAACCATGTTCATTGGAATCATACAACAAAGTCCAGTGAGAAGGCATCATAGATAGTTTTTCTATGAATATTTGCGATGCAGATGCTTTATTAGCTGTGGGTGAAGTAACCTTTTGGGGTTTTGAATACAATGGTGGCAAGGCACCGGCCAACAACCAGGCTTGTGATAATGGCATTAAAGAGGAAGAGGCATCAACACTATCAGACGAACCACCATTAGCACTATTTAACGATGATGATGAAGATTTATCGGCAAATGGATTACGTTGCTCCAAAACGGGAGTTTGTAATTCAATACCGCATGATTGTGCGTCTTGTTCGAGACCACGATAGGCGGTCGATAGGGTGTGAACACAATATTTATGCACCAATAATACTAAACGAATTAGATTCTGTTCGAACCAACGACAGACAGAACCGAGACGGAGGGGAGCGGGCGGAAGAAGAAAGCGAGGGGGAACGGAACGGAAGGGGCGAGGAGCGGGAAGGAGAAAAGAGGAGGGAGGAGAGAAGGGGAAAACAAAAGCGAGAGAGCGAGCGAGCGAGCGAGCGAGCGAGCGAGCGAGCGAGCGAGAGCGAGCGAGCGAGCGAGCGAGCGAGCGAGCGAGAGCGAGCGAGCGAGCGAGAGCGAGCGAGCGAGCGACGAGCGAGCGAGCGAGCGAGCGAGCGAGCGAGCGAGCGAGCGAGCGAGCGAGCGAGCGAGCGAGCGAGCGAGCGGCGAGCGAGCGGCGAGCGAGCGAGCGAGCGAGCGAGCGAGCGAGCGAGAGAGCGAGCGCGAGCGAGCGAGCGAGCGAGCGAGCGAGCGAGCGAGCGAGCGAGCGAGCGAGCGAGCGAGAGCGAGCGAGGGAGCGGGCGAGCGAGCGAGGAGAGAGGAGCGAGCGAGCGAGCGAGAGCGAGCGAGCGAGCGAGAGAGCGAGCGAGCGAGCGAGCGAGCGAGCGCGAGCGAGCGAGCGAGAGAGCGAGCGAGCGAGCGAGAGCGAGAGCGAGCGAGCGAGCGAGCGAGCGAGCGAGCGAGCGAGCGAGCGAGCGAGCTAGAGCGAGAGCGAGCGAGCGAGCTATCGAGCGAGCGATCGAGCGAGCGAGAGAGGAGCGAGAGCTATCGAGCGAGCGATCGAGCGATCGAGCTAGCGAGCGAGCGATCTAGCGATCTGAGCTATCGATCTTCTATCTCTCGATCTATCTATCTATCTATATCTATCTACGATCTATCTATCTATCTATCTATCTATCATCTATCTATCTATCTATCTATCTATCTATCTATCTATCTATTTTGTTTAAAAAGACTTACCGATGGACATATTACAGCATTACCCGAATGTTGCATGGCAATTGTATAGCAAATATGCAATAAGCGGGTAACACCCTCCTTATCAATAAAATCTGGATTATCCTGTTGGGCATACATTTTAATATAACATTCCAATGCCTTGGCATCATCCATTATGCCCAAGAAACGTTCACATTGTTGACGAAACGCTACAGTGCCCAAGTGAGCGGTAGTGGCTCGCGATGTTGTATGCATTAATTTAAATAGGCGTTGACCCAAATCGGTGTAGTGGGGAAATACTTGCGACTAAAATGAATAATAAACACTTGATAAGCAAATAAACGTAACAAATGTCAAATAAAATTCAATTAACACAATTTTCCTCTATTATTGAGTTCATTAAAGTCAACAACTTAAATCATATAGTGAGGTTTTGGCAAACTAAACACACAACTCACCACAAACACCTCCGCCGCAATACCATTAACGCCACACTTAGCCGAAGATTTCTCTTTAAGTATCTCCGATAGTTTTTCTATGGGCACTAATTGGGTAAAATATTTCTCGGTAACATCTGAACCCGAAGCAGAACGACTCATAGTGCTTTCGACCTTGAGCATAGCTGCCGCAGAGGAATGTGGTTTACCATTCACCTGCTGGTGAGCACTTGCTTTATTACCTTTAGCTTTCCCATCGGGTACTTCACCGCTACCCTCTCCGCTGGCACCACCTTCCGATTTCGAAGTAGAATTTCCCATGTCAAGCAGTCAGCAGGGGATTCTTTTCACTTAGGTATTTTGCTAAAAACTTTAAAAGTTTAGTTTGTTTTTCTTTCTAATTGTCAGTGCCGCACGTGAGTGTCAACAATGGAATTGTTTGTCCAAACAAAAGAATGATACAGTTTTCCTTCTTAATAGATATACGAAATGCGCAATATGAAATTGCAACAAGACCGTGGATAAAAAAAAAATTTAAAAAATAAGAGAAATACTTTATCGTCGTCTTCGTCAAGTCACACAAAATTTCTAAAAGTCAATTTGTTTCTTATCTCTTCACATTCGTAACAGTGTTGTTGTGATTGATTGTAGAATGAAAAAGTCAAAGCAAAAATAAGCAAATATTCATTATGTGAGTAATCGGTAATTGTTGTTTGTTTTGAAAATATTGAAAAAGTAACTGCAGGTTTACGGCAAAGTATAATGTTTACGGTTTTAAAATATTTTTGGAAAATCTTTTTTTTTATTTAAAGTTTTAATAGCGACACCAAATGAAAACGACGGATTTTATAAACATTAGAGACAGAGAAAACTGGATTCATCAAAATGGTCAAAAACAAAGATGTCTCTAGTTAATGACATATTGTCAATTCCAAGAGGTAAACTACATAGAATATGCTAGTATATGTTGTACAGATTAGAAAAAAACTTTCCCTAAAAAAAATCCCCTTAAAAGAGACAGAGAAAACTGTATTCATCTAGTCAAAAACAGAAATGGATTTCTCTACTAAAAGACATATGGTCAGTTCCAAGATGTAAACTACATTGTTAATATAGTATGTAAACAGCTTTCCGTACAACAAATTCATCCAAAATGGACAAAAACAGAAATGGACTTCCCTTTATGAAGACATGTCAGCCCTATAAAGGTAAACTACATGGAGAATGGAATTATACAAAGTATAGATTAGATTAAATCTTTCCATGTTAGAAATTCCTTGACGAGTTTGTGAGAAAACTGGATTCATCCAAATTAATAAAAAACAATCAATCTATAGTATATTTAAAGTGGACCTGGCATGTTAAGGTAAGATTTGCGTTTCTGAACAAAATTTAGAAAAAAAATTAATGTTTTAAAATAAACTTGTTTAGAATCCAAACGTTAATTTTGTAAAACTTACCTTCCGATCCCTAATACAAACAAATTCGCTACCACCAAATTTTTACAACATTCTTCTTTAATTCTTAATTTCAAGAATTTTTCTAATAATTTACATTTGGTCTAATTATTAGTTTTTGTCATAATTTAAATTACCATTAATACAAAAATTTCTAAATCCAAATAAAAGGTAAACAAATGAAAACGTGGAAAAAATAAAACATAAAACTTAAATTAAAAAACACATAACTTTTCCTTTGTCTTTCGTGTGGCCTGTTCCCTTGACAAGGACTTTTCCTCACGCTGCAACTGATTCAATTCCGCATTTTTGGCATGCAACTTTTGTTTTAATTGATCGTGTAACTGAGAGCCACTGGCATTACGTTTTAGGGATTTCTCGACTTCGGCAATTTCACGTTCCTTACGACGTATATCATCGGCCACTCGTACAGTTTCTACATTGAGGGACTTGGAGGTATGACTTTGTAAAGATGGTTTCTTAGTTTTTATGGCTTCAGTGGGTTTGCAGGTGGCTAAAATAGTGTCATTAATGAAAGAGAATACATCGGTGGATGATTTTTGAGATTCTCTAGCATAAGCTTTGGCATTTAACTGCTCCTGTTTCTTTTGATCTTTCTGAAGCTTTTTCTCTACACTAAAAAGATCTTTATCTCCGTTGGCAGCTTCGCGTAGTTCCATGCAGTGATCTAAAGAACGACCAGGTGGTAGAATTTGAGCTGTTACAGGAGTAATTATTCCCCGGCCGTCGGAGCCTAAACCGGTGCCATAAACATAACCCATTTTAGCCATTAATTTGGAGCCTATGCCCTTAAATGGGATAAAGAGTGTGGTTATAACATCTATTTTTGATTATAAGCTTTATCTTACCTTTGTATGTTTTTCCCAATTTCCCAAAGGTTGTGCTAATTGGTAAGTGAATAAACTGTTAAAACCTAAATTAGAATCCATTGATGTTTTTGGATATTCCTCTGAATCGCTTTCTGAATCACTAGATGAACCACTAGATAAATCTTCATCTGTTATCATAAAAAATAATGCTATTATCCAATAAATCTTTAAAATTTAACGCATAAACATACCATGAAATATCGGCAATAAGTCTTCAAAATTAAAATCCTTTTCACGTTCCTTGTGCTCTCTTACGTTATCCAAACGTACTCGACACAGTTTTTCTACAAAATTGGCACACAATACTCGACCTCGATGCCACAGACGATCGTTGAGTTTAGCCAAAACTACACAGTTTCTAGACAAACGTGAAAAGTCTGGAACGGTATATTCTTTTAACTCAGCTGCTGGTATAGTTTCTCCATGTGAAAAATGACAATTAGCATCATCAAACCGGCAATTGCCTTCAAAGTAATAATTACAAGGTAACATTTCTCGATGGGTTGGATTGGTGAAAAGTACACGCAATTTAACATCAACATTGCCGTCCTCGTCTATGTAAGCCTCATCTTCTATGCCACATATTATGGCATTATGATAACCTACGGCTCCCCATGTGTGTTTATGGGGAGCTGAACACTTTTCTCCTATCATTTTCTCGAATTTATTCTTCAATTCTTGTAGTTTTGAGCCATCATCACGCTTTTCATCTTTGCTGATTTCATTTATTTCCCTCATAAATTTTTGCATTTCATCATCGTCATTTATGTGTTCCTCATTCTTTGTTTCTTCCTGTGCAACTTGTGTCAATGCTATTAGCTCTATAATACTGTCTTTCAACGTCTGCAGCTCCTGTCGTGCACTCTCATCCTGTGTTGTCAATAAAGCCTGCTCTACAGTCAGCAACTACAAACGTTTTTAATTCGTAATCATTAATTTTTATTAAGTTTAATTATTAAAGAGATACCTGTAGCTCATATTCTTCCATTTTTTTAAAAAAGAAAATAGTTTATTTGGAAAAAACAAATATAAATTTAGAGAACTTGTCCAAAGTGATTTTTTCGTAAAAAAAGTAAACAAAACAATGATTTCATATACCGGCACTGAACATACTCTTTAGAAATGAAGAAGAGTGCTCAGCTGCAAATAATAAGGTTGCCACATTAAAGCTTAGTTAAACCGTTATTTAAATGCAGATTTAAAATACAATTGATAGGATTTTTGTTTTGAATGTTTTGATTTACTATGTGGACTTTGCTCTAAGTCGCAATTCAGATATCAATTAAAAATATTATGCACTATTTCGTGTAAGATTCTATGGGAAAATCCATACTTATTCTACTGAGAAGAATGCAGAGCATGCGAAGATGTCCAGAAACTCAGTTTCCTTGACGTAATTCCTGAGAATTTTACAATCAGTGTTTATGAGGGATATTATGCTCTACATTCGTCTGAATCCGCACGTCCAATATTGTATAGTTGTGCCCGTAATCCTGTGTGTCCATTCAGAATACGTAGCATTAGACTTGCTCATTTTGAGGATGCTTCTCGTCCTGCTTTCGTTAGGATTAATGAGGTTCTACCTAGCGTTTCATTATTCTAAGAGACCTTGTGGGTTTCTCTCACCCATATTTTTTAATTCTTCCTTCGTTGTGTCAAATGATTTTGCGTTCGTCAGTTTAACTAATTCGAGCTCCCTTCCCTTTAAGGCTATTATATTCGCTCTTCTGTTCACGACTACTCCTTGGAGGCCTGGTATCCACATGATGTGAACCATACTCGTTTAGAGCTTTCTTACCACCATTTGTATATTTTGTTTCTGGGTCTTCCATAAAGAACTTTATACGTCAAGGTAAAGGGTACAAAATGCCATCTTGTGGTGTACCGCGAAATACAGCTGCTTATTAATCTGTTCCTTAGCATGAAGTTGACCCAGTCATGGAGCACCCGGTCATGATAAAACTGATCTAAGGATTGGAAAAGTGTATCAGAGTGCACGTTATTAAAGGTACCTTCAATGTCAATGCATAACTCTAGTGCATATAGTGGACAACTTCGTTTAACGCGGTTTCCAACGATAGTCCATTATAATATAATCCGGCCCTGCAGCCTTGAGTATTCCCAAGTTTACGGATCTTCCTTGTTACCCAGGGTTTCTTCTGGGCATATCTCTACTCTCGCAGAGGGCAGCTGTTCTCGACCGATTCAACCAAGGCACTTGTGAACGTTTCTACTTTGGCGTCTATTTTGATATTGAAAAGTGTCCTGTAAGGTTCCGAACGTTGTCCAATTAGTTTTAGACTTATTCCGATGTACATATGTTGAATTTTATGTACCGATGGTCTGAAAAGGAGTGCTCGTCCTTAACTCTCCAATTCTGAATTTCGTTTATATGTTTTCTGAACATATAGTTATATCTAATTCATCTCCTTTGATTCTATCGAAGAAGAAATCCATGAGGGGTTGTTCCCTGCTTGGTGTTTGTGGAAGTTGTCATCGCAACTTATTATAATTTTCTCATTTTTTCTTTGTGCTTCTTCAGCCAGTTTCATCAGATCCGACGTAGTGTCAGAGAATCGAAGGGCAAGTAAACAGATGCAAGGTATATGTTGCCACGATCTTGCTTCAGCACCGTTGTAACCGATGTCAACAATCCTGGTGAGAGGAGAAAAGTTGGAAATTTACTTGATTTAGTTACTTTACTAGTTATGACTACAAGAACTACAATAAATTTCGATCTTGGCAAAATTCTAAGACCGGGTTTTTGAGTTGGCAATCAAATGGCAATTAATAATTAGATTAGTTAATCTAAAAATAAATTTAATCCAATGTTAATACCATTTGATGTTTTTGAGTACAAGATTAAACTTCGCAGTGTTGCCATACAAAACAACAGAAAATGTCACTGTTTGTTATCAAAACAATGCATATTTTATAAAAAAAGAAGAAGACAATTGTAAATTTAATATGAAAATTAATGAAAACTTAAATTAAAAACAAGTTAGAGTGCTATATTCGGCTATGCCGAATCTTAAATACCCTCCACCAGCTACTTTTTATTGAAACCCATCTAACTATCTAATTTTTAGATAACTTGCCAAAATTTTTGTCGAACTAATTTTGATTAGGTCCAAAAAAATGTATATTCGAAAATATTTTAATAGAATGATGTAGCTATACACAGAATATGGGAGTTGTGACCAATTATGGACTGATCAGGAAACAATTTAGTATATAGATTTTTATGCAGAAAAAGATCAAGTCTAATTCTACTTCAATAGCTTTATTAATCAATGAAATATGTGAGTTTAGGTAACTTTAGGAAGTGGACTTTATATAGGAGCTATGAGCAATTAAGGGCCTATCCGGAAAAATTTCGCAGAGTGATTTATGTAAAGACAAAACATATTTGTGTCGAATTTTCTCAAATTAACTTTATTTGACAATGAAATATGTGTGCTTAAGTGACTCTCAGAAGTGGACCTTATATGGAAGCTATGACCAATAATGGACCGATCCGAGAAAAAAGTGGTAGAATGATTTATATGTACACAAAACTTATTCAAGTCGAATTTTACCCCTATAGCTTTAGAATTCAATGAAATATATGCGTATAAGTGATTTTCGGAAGTGGACCTTATAAGGGAACTATGACCAATTATGGGCCTATTCTGGAAACATTTCGCAGAGTGATTCATATTTGGACAAAACATGTTTGTGTCGAATTTTATCAAGATAGCTTTAGTTGATAATGAAATATGTGCTTTTAAGTGATTTTCGTAAGTGGACCTTATATGGGAGTTAGGACCAATAATGGACCGACCCGTAAAAAATTTATAAAATGATTTGTACGTACACAAAACATATTCAAGTCGAATATTATCCCAATAGCTTTAGAATTCAATGAAATATATGCGTTTAAGTGATTTTCGGAAGTGGACCTTATATGGGAGCTATGACCAATTATGGGCCTATCCGGAAAAAAAATCGTAGAATGATTAATGTTTAGGTAAAACATATTTGTGTCGAATTTAGGTAAAACATATTTGTGTCGAATTTTATCAATATAGCTTTACTTGGCATTGAAATATGTGCTTTTAAGTGATTTTCGGAAGTGGGCCTTATATGGGATCTATGACCAATAAGGGACCGATCCGTAAAAAATTTTGTAGAATGATTTGTATGTATACAAAACAGATTTGTGTCGAATTTTATCCCGATAGCTTCATAATTCAATGAAATATATGCGTTTAAGTGATTTTCGGAAGTGGACCTTATATGGGAGCTATGACCAATTATGAACCTATCCGGAAAAAATTTCGTAGAGTGATTTATATTTCGACTAAACATATTTGTGTCGAATTTCATCAAAATAGCTGTAGATGACAATGAAATATGAGCTTTTAAATGATTTTCGGAAGAGGGCCTTATATGGGAGCTATGACCAATAATGGACCGATCCGTAAAAAATTCGGTAGAATGATTTGTATGTACACAAAACATATCCAACTCGAATTTTATCACAATAGCTTTATTCATCAATGAAATATGTGCGTTTAGGTGATTTTCGGAAGTGGACCTTATATGGGAGCTATGACCAATTGTGGACCGACTGAGATCTACGTTGACAGTATAATTTCTGTTCATATTAGATTTACATGTACAAAATTTCGTGTTGATACCGATATATTTGAGGGAGTTATTAACGATAAACTAATTTCCGGGAATATATAACTTTGTATGGGGGCTATGGGAAATATTGGATCGATTGTAAAGATTTTTAATATAATTGATCACTACCCTGAGAAAATAATGTATGACAAAATTCATCGAAATATCTTTGGTAGTTTCTGAGAAAACTTCAAAAGAATTATGAAAAAAACGTAATTTTTTTCGAGGTAGTCTGAAACTTTTACTCATAACTTTTTACGATGTGAACCGATTTTGCTCATTTTCAATACCAAACTGCTTAGGATAATAATAAATATTTTGGGTGAATTTGGTTTATTTCCTTTGCTTAGTTTTAACGTGAGCGTGTTTTACACAGACAGACAGACAGACAGACAGACGGACAGACGGACAGACGGACATAGCTAAATCGACTCAGAATTTGATAAGGACCCAGAATATATATACTTTGTTGGGTCTTAGATGAATATTTCTTGGTGTTACACACGGAACGACAAACTTATATATACCCTCTATCACCACTGATGGTGGTGGAGGGTATAACAAAACAAGTTAGAGTGCTAAATTCGGCTGAGCCGAATCTTAAATACCCTCCACCAGCTACTTTTATATTAAGACTTTTCTAATTGGTCAAATATTTGTAGAAATAAGTTATCTCATGTTTTAAATTGAAAAATCCCAAGATTTAAACAGCTTAAATCTATTACAATTCCAAGATTTATTGAACATTACAAACGCAATTTTCTGTATATTTTTACAGCGCTTAGCGATATTTAGTAATTTGCACACATGCATACGTGTGTGAAAATTAAAGGATTTTCAAAATACATATATATAATCTACACAAATTGATAATGCAACTAGTTAAATACGGTTAAAGTGCTTTCAGGGGCAGGACCTAGATATGACCAATTATAGTCCGATGGTAAAAAATTCTTTAAGCTAAATTTCTGTACATAAAAGCTATATTTCAGTAAAATTTTATATCTATATCGTAATTAAGTAATAAGTAATGTGTGTTTAAGTGATTTTCGGAAGGGAACCTTGAATGGGACCGACCGCACCTATGTTATGAGCCGATCGTGAGAAATCTTGAAATAGAATTTTTGTATACAAGACTAATATTTGTGGCAAATTTTGTATCAATAGCTTTATTTGGTAATGAGTAATGTGCGTTTAAGAGATTTTCGTAAAAGGACCTTGTATGAGAGCTATGACGAATTATGTATATAAAGACAAAATTTCAAAATTCTGTATCTATATCATTATTTGGTAATGAATATTGTGCATTTAAGTGATTTTCTGGAGAGGACCCAGTATGAGAGCTATGACCAAATATGGACCGATCGTAAAACAATTTTATAGTGTAATTTATGTATATAAGAGCAATAATTTTGCTAAATGTATGATATCAATATTTGGTAATGAATTATGTGCGTTTAAGTGATTTTCGGGAGGGAACCTTATATGGGAGCTATGACCAAGGTTGGACTAATCGTGAAAAAATTTTGAAATAACATTTATGTGTACAAAAATAGTATTAATGCCAAATATTTTATGGGTATCACTATTTCCTAATGAGTTATGTGCCTTTAAGTGTTTTCTGAAAGGCACCTTGTATAGCAGCTATGATCAATTATGGACCGATAGGAAAACAATTTCACAGTAATATTTCTCTGTATATGAGCAATACTTCTGCCAAACTTTATAGTTAGTAATGAGTTATGAGCGTTTAAGTGATTTTCGGGAGGGGACCTTGTATGGGAGCTATGACCAATTATGGACCGATCGGAAAAAAATTTCACAGTAATATTTCCGCGCATATGTGCAATACTTGTACCAAATTTTATATGGATATCTTAATTAAGTAATGATTTATGCGCGTTTAAGTGATTTTCGGGAGGGGACCTTGTGTGGGAGCTATGACCAATTATGGACCGATCGGAAAAAACTTTCACAGTAATATTTCTATGTATATGGGCAATACTTATACCAAATTTTGTATGGATATCTTAATTTAGTAATGAGTTATGCGCGTTTAAGTGATTTTCGGGAGGGGACCTTGTATGGGAGCTATGACCAATTTTGAACCGATCCAAAAAAAAATTCACAGTAATATTTCTATGCATGTGGGCAATTTTTATACCAAATTTTATATGGATATCTTAATTAAGTAATGATTTATGCGCGTTTAAGTGATTTTCGGGATGGGACCTTGTATGGGAGCTATGACCAATTTTGGACCGATCGGAAAAAACTTTCACAGTAATATTTCTATGCATATGGGCAATACTTATACCAAATTTTATATGGATATCTTAATTTAGTAATGAGTTATGCGCGTTTATGTGATTTTCGGGAGGGGACCTTGTATGGGAGCTATGACCAATTATGGACCGATCGGAAAAAACTTTCACAGTAATATTTCTGTGCATATGGGCAATACTTATACCAAATTTTATATGGATATCTTAATTTAGTAATGAGTTATGCGCGTTTATGTGATTTTCGGGAGGGGACCTTGTATGGGAGCTATGACCAATTATGGACCGATCGGAAAAAACTTTCACAGTAATATTTCTGTGCATATGGGCAATACTTATACCAAATTTTATATGGATATCTTAATTTAGTAATGAGTTATGCGCGTTTATGTGATTTTCGGGAGGGGACCTTGTATGGGAGCTATGACCAAGGATGGACCGATCGGAAAAAACTTTCACAGTAATATTTCTATGCATATGGGCAATACTTATACCAAATTTTGTATGGATATCTTAATTTAGTAATGAGTTATGCGCGTTTAAGTGATTTTCGGGAGGGGACCTTGTATGGGAGCTATGACCAATTTTGAACCGATCGGAAAAAATTCTCACAGTAATATTTCTATGCATATGGGCAATACTTATACCAAATTTTATATGGATATCTTAATTTAGTAATGAGTTATGCGCGTTTAAGTGATTTTCGGGAGTGGACCTTGTATGGGAGCTATGACCAATTTTGGACCGATCGGAAAAAACTTTCACAGTAATATTTTTATGCATATGGGTAATACTTATACCAAATTTTATATGGATATCTTAATTTAGTAATGAGTTATGCGCGTTTATGTGATTTTCGGGAGGGGACCTTGTATGGGAGCTATGACCAATTATGGACCGATCGGAAAACACTTTCACAGTAATATTTTTATGCATATGGGTAATACTTATACCAAATTTTGTATGGATATCTTAATTTAGTAATGAGTTATGCGCGTTTAAGTGATTTTCGGGAGGGGACCTTGTATGGGAGCTATGACCAATTTTGAACCGATCGGAAAAAATTTTCACAGTAATATTTCTGTGCATATGGGCAATACTTATACCAAATTTTATATGGATATCTTAATTTAGTAATGAGTTATGCGCGTTTAAGTGATTTTCGGGAGGGGACCTTGTATGGGGGCTATGTCCAATTATGGACCGATCCAGAAAAGTTTTCTCTGAAAGAATTCTATTGACATAAGATTTCAATTTGTAAAATTTTCTGAAGATATCGACATTGTGATGGAAGTTATTAACGAAAAACCCATTTTCCGGGAATATGTACTTTTGTATGGGAGGTATATGAAATTGTGGACTGATTCTGGCAATTTTCTGCACGGATCAAGATCTTGTGTAGAAACGAATGTATGGTAATTTTCATGGAATTATCTTGAATAGTTTTGGAGAAAATTACATTAGAATGTGAAAAAAATGCTTATTTTTTTCGAGGTTGTTTTAAATTTTGATTCATAACTTTTCCCGATGTGAACCGATATTGCTCATTTTCAATACCAAACTGTACCGGATAATAATGAATATTTTGGGTGAATTTGGTTAAATTATATTGCTTCGTTTTAACGTGAGCGTGTTTTACACAGACAGACAGACGGACGGACGGACGGACATAGCTAAATCGACTCAGAATTTCATAAGGACTCAGAATATATATACTTTGTTGGGTCTCAGATGAATATTTCTTGGTGTTACACACGGAATGACAAAGTTATATATACCCTCTATCACCACTGATGGTGGTGGAGGGTATAAAAATGTATTTTGAAGTGTCCATAATTTATACTAATCAATAAATAGAACATTTTAATGTTTATATTTATAAAAATTTTATTAATTTTTTTGCATCAGCTGTTTACACTTTTGCATTTCGTGCTTAAGATTAAACCACCTCCATTAGGCGCTTAAACTTGCAAACAAAATTTACTAATTGAGTACTCAAAAACATCTTTCGAGGATTAATTTTAATTTAATCGCTAATCTTTCACCTAAAGATTGGCTCTAAGTAACTGGAATTATAATTTATAAATTAAAAGTCCAAATATTCAATTCCATTTTTGTGTGATGATGTTACTAATTTTAAGCCCAAACAAGGACAAAACATAAATTAGTGTTATTTTAATTATTCATTAAATTAAAATATTCTATGTTCGTTAAAGAAACAAATTAACAACCACAAAAATCAAAGAAAATTTCCTTTGGATGAGTATATATTGATGGCAGTTGTAAACATTAATGCCCCACTATTCCACACCCTCACCCTACATCTTTGCTATTTGCCTTAACATTGATGTGTGGTATATATGTAGTTACATTTGTATTTGTTAGCGATTGCCTTTTTCCCTTCAAACATTTAAAAGAGAAAACTATTGCGCATCACCCCAGACGCCACGTCAGAAACACTTCTGGACGATTGTCAGACAAGAACGCACATTTTACAAAAACAAAATACATTGATTTCGAATTTTCGTCTTCTAGAAATATACTTTTAAGTTACTTCCGGATGATAGTTAGAAGAGTGCATCCATTTTGCTTAAACAAAAAACCATGCCTGTTGATTTTTTTTCATCTGGAAGTATACGTTTTAGTGACTTCTGTATGAGAGTTGGGTGAGAACACACATTTTACAATAACAAAATACATTGTTTCCTAATTTGTATCTTCTTGATTTGTATGTTTATGTCACTTCTGGAAGACAGTTTGAAGAGTGTTCACATTAATGTTGTATTTTAATCATCTGGAAGTGTGGATTGTAGTCACTTCTGTACAATTGTCAGACGAGAGCACACATTTTACAAAAACAAAATACATTGATTTCTAGTTTTCGCCGTCTGGAAGTATACTTTTAGGTTACTTCCGGATGATAGTAAGAAGAGTACAAAAACAAAAAATATAAATACTCCATTTTTTAGCGTGAAAAAAAAAAATAAAAATAAATAATGCAGAAATTTTGTTAAGTTCAGCGATGTTTTGTGTTTTGTTCAGTCATGTTCAGTTTTAATTATTCATCGTAAAACTTAAATGAGTTCTTGAATTTAATGTTCATAGAAAAATAGTGTAATTAAAATATTGTGAATCTTAAGTAATAAAAAACAATATGACAGTGTTGTGTTAAAAATCAACTGTTAATAAACATTTAAGAAGGTTTTCTTAATTGGCGAAGTGTATTAAATATATACCAAAAAGTATAAGGAAGGATTATATAAATAAAATTAAAAAGTAAGTTGTCATATTAAAATACTATTTTAGGAATATGTTAACAACTCTAAACGGCTTCCATTTCCATTATTTTTAAAAAAGTCTAATATGTTTCATTAAAAATGTTTTTATATTAAATTTCGACTCTCTCTTAATTCGTTTAGGAGGTATAAGCATTTAAAGACTTTTTCAAGTTGTACATTTCGGCTTTCATTTGATGAACATTGCATTTTTAACATATTTAGATTTATTTGAGTTAAATCTTAATTTTCAATATTTTTAAAACTATTTGCGCGTTTAGGTCTGGAATCACTATATTGAAATTAATACTACTGTTTTATACATAAATTATTTTTTGACTTGGGTCACTCGACACGAAATTGCCCATATAAGATATTTAATATTGAAATCAGATAGTTTTAAACCCACCTTTTTTAAATAAATACAATTTTATTAATTTCCATATAGCTTTGGATTTAATTATTCTAATTATAGGTACTTTTTTAGTTATTAACACCAGGTCTTTCTATAACCTATCATATGATACTAATATTCTTAATATTTAGCATGCCGTTCCCAAGTTATTGAACCTAAGTATTAGAAGAGAGCAAACAAAAAATAGTATTGCAATATTAGTGTCAAAAGCAATATCCCGTTTAGGGTCGTTAAGGTGTTTCTATCGTTAGTGACTGTAAATAATTTAAAAAATAATCCATGACTTAGTAATTTCAGATCTTTATAGACGGTTTAATTCCAAGTTATTGAAAAAATGTTCATGAAAGGTAATGTTTTTATTGATTCAAAACAATAAATAAATAAATTAATTAATTTTTAATTATTTTATTTTTTAGAAAGCAGTAGCTAATATTGTACCCCCTATTAAAATACTTCTAACCGTATTAAAATATAAAAAAGGGATCTGGTAAGTTATATATGTCTTATTTCATCATGTGGTTCCATTAAAAATGTCGATTATTTGCAGAAAATGTAAAAAATGGATCTGACCGTTTAAACTTTGGTGGTAAATGTATTGGACATGAGAGAATTCTATTTTTATTGCTTCCTAAAGTATAACTGGTAATTTCAATAAATACAAAAGTATGTATATTCAATATTAATTATAAGATTATTTTGGTTTATTTCGTTGAAGGATTAATGCGTTCCATAATATAACTCTTACAATTTGATGGGATAATCATAAAATTGATGAAGAACTACAAAAATATTTTAGAGTCCAACGTTTTACAATTTTTGGAAGTATACCAGTCAGCAGTTGGAATATTAATACAGATTCCCTGAAAATTATCTTATTATAAGGTAATAATTCTAAATTTTTGATACATATGTACATTAGACCGACTCACTCTGTATGGAAAGCAAAAACGTGTTTTTGTTACCCCTCCCAAAATTTACCTTGCTTTGTTTTATGATGATTCCCAAAATATTTTAAGTGACCGCTGGACCAAATTAAAAAAAGGTATTTTGGAATTATTTTTTTTAATTTTTGTTTGTTTTGAAACAAAATATCCAATTCGGGGTATCGTTTAAAAGGTATTTTAAAGTCGCGTCCAATGATGTATTAATCATAAATAACCGTTTGCTTATAATTATCATATTCCAAAATATTTAAAACTGTTAGGTTTTTACTAAGAAAAATTAAATATATGCACAATTTTGCAAATTTTGCGCACCACTAGACTTGGCTTCAAAAAACCTTTCAAATGATACCACATACTGTATATATTGCTTATGAAATGCTGTATAATTTAAAACAAAATAACTAAAAAGGGACTTTTTTGTAACCGGTTCAGCTCACGAACGGCCATCGATAGACTAGAAATATTTTGGGAACCATTATAAAACATAACAAAGATTTTTTGAAGCTGGATAAAATATTGAATTTAACATGAAGCTCACGAATGGACAACAATTAACCGAAAATATTTTGGGTAACATCATATTACCTAACAGCGAATATTATGAGGGGGGTAACTCAAGCACCATTTTTTGTGAGTCGGTCTAATGTACATATATTACTTTTTTTAGATTAGTTGTTAAATCAATTATATTTTCTACTATTTTAATTTCAATTAATTCAATAAAAACTATAAAATTTCATTTTATTTAGATTTATTTTTATAGATTTTATTTTGGTGAGTATACAAATAGAAGAAGAGAAAACTCATCTTCTAGAAGACGAGAATACTCATCTTCTAGAAGAAGAGAATACTCATCTTCAAGAAGAAGAGAATACTTTTCTTCTAGAAGAAGAGAAAACTCATATTCTAGAAGATAAGATAGGAACACTTCTAGATGATACAAAGTAGTCACTTCAAGAAGTAGCTTCCTAGTTACATCTAGAAGAGTCTTTGGCAATACCTTACTTCCAAGAGTCATCTAGAAGTTTCTTCTGCGGGTCTTCCAGAAGTATCTTCCACGTTACTCTGAGACGTTCCCCAGCTCGGCATCAGTTCTTCCCGACTGGTGACAAGAATTCTTATACTTCCGCAACATCGCTGGCGAGCTTTTAGCACGTATGGAAGTTTCATACGGGTAACTTCCGCAATAGAAAATGTTTGTAGGGTTGTGGCCTTTAATACGTTTTTAATGCTGTTTGTATGTGTGTTTTCTAACTACATATTTAAGTTTTTGACTGGTTGGTAACACACCTTGTTAAGACCAATCCTTAAAAAACCAACTATAGATATAGTTACACACGCATACAAACATAGAAATATTGATGTGTTGTCTCTTAAGGAAAATGTTGTTTTTTCAAGCCTCTTTTCTGTAAATTTAATAAATATTAAATATTCATATGTATTTAGAATAACATGTTCCAAATTTACTAAGAATTAAGGAAACATTTGCATATAGGTTCAGAATTTCTCTAAAATGTACAAAAAATAAGAAGAATAATAATGGGATGTTGGGGTTAAATCCAATAATCATGTAATATAATCAAGAAGCTTTAACAATGCAAAGATCATTAGGGAGTTTTCTCATGTTCTTCTTCTTGGTTGGTTAATGTGGTAGTTCACTGCGCGCGAGTCACGTAGAGTCGAAGAGACACCGTTTTGAACGAACCACTCCACTCGTCAGATGTATTATTGTGTTAGTGTTAGATCTAGCCTGTAGCCGTGAGAAATCTCAGGATTTCATTAAGCTTAAACCCAGATATCTCACCAAGGTTAGATATGAAGTGACTGCTTAGAAAGCGTTTCTCTTAACAGCTAGAGCAGGGTATTCGCAGAGAAAATGGAAGACCGTTTCTTCCTATTCCCTGTCTTTGTAACTGCGACAGTGTTCATTGAAGGGGAGCCCAAGCTAACTTGCATGTCTGCCTAGCACCCACTGTCCTATTAATACTGCTATCAACCTCGATATATCCCGTCTGTGTCTTGGATATTCCACCTATTTTCAGCTTTCTGAAGAAAGAATCTGAAGATACTAGTCTTGATAAAACCTAACGGAGTTGCTACTGAAACGGCGTTGGAGATATCAAGTGCAGATCGCGTTCTGGCAAGATCATCTGCTCTTAGAACCATCTGAAAAGATTCTGGTGATATATTCGCCCGTTAGGTTACCCCTACACCACTCGCTCCTGAAAGGAACTCTGACTTTGTAAACTCTATCAAAGTCCGTGTGTGGAGTAATATATTGGTTCAAGATTTGAGCTAATAGGCTTAAAATCTTAGCGTGTCCATATGTTCTTGATCTCCAAGCAGATATGGCCATTATATGCAGATCTATAGGTAGGATGTGCAATATATTGTTTAGAGCTTCTGAAGGACTAGTTCTTAGAGCACCTGTTATCCCAGTGCATGCTGATCTCTGAACTTTGTATAGCTGATCTACAATAAACTTCGTCTTAGTTGAAGAGATCCGTATGTAAGAATAGGACCTACTATAACTGTGTACATCTATTTAACTATGTTGGGGCTAAGTCCCCATTTAATGCCAAACATCTTACGACAGGTGTAGTAGGCGACCGTTGTCTTCTTGACTCTGTGCTGGATGTTGAGTTTCCATGAAAATTTGGAGTCTAGAATAATTCCTAGATATATAGAATTGTTTGATAAGGGGATTTCGCAGTTCTTTAGATTATCAAGGGCTTGAATTGCAGAAGTATTTACGTTATAGAATGCGCCTTCTATGCCTAAGAAGGCTCCCATAGTATATTGTTTAAATTCGAGGGATCTTTCTATAACTCTGACAACCTCATGTAGAGCTATCTCTGTAGATCGTCCTTTAAGGTAGGCATGTTGCCTAGTTGAAAGCCGCGATGAGCTATCTAGCCGTTGCCTATTATGTGAGTCAATGAGTCTTTCCAGAAAGACGAAAGTCTTTCGCATTCCCATGAATTCTTTTGCCAGCTTTGGGAATAAAAACGACCTTAACCTTTCTACAATTTCCAGAACATGGTTGAGAGAGAGGCTGAGCGTAAATATTCTATGAAGCGAAGGGATAATACCAATCTATCCCTGGTGATATGAATGGTGAAATGCTGTCAATCGCCCACGAAATTCGTTGGAAAAGATATTATTATTGTTTCTTATTGATTATTATTGACTCTATCGGGTCCTACTTTCAATGGCGATTTCCTCGACAGCATCTTTGCAACCGGGAAAATGACTATTCAGTAGAGATTCAGCTGATGATTCCGACCAAGTGTCGTTCTCCCTTTTAATATAAGGAGGATCAGATTGGCCTTTAGCAAGAATTTTGCTGAGTCTAGCAGCAAAAGAATTTTGCTGAGTCTAGCAGTATAAGAGAGCTATAGCGACCGCTATAGCTCTCTTATACGCTCTTAATTTGTCACGGTATGAATGCAATGATTTTTTTTTGTAGCATATATTACGTAGTTCAGATAGCTCCGAGTTCCACCATGGAGGGAAGCTTTTCTTTGCCTTAGTGATTGGATAGGAAACTTGGAAAGCTTTACTTACCACTTTGTTAAATGTTTCTCTAACCTTTCAAGAGTAGCGATTGAATCTTCAACAACTGGAATGTTCTTTAGCATATTTTTGAGGATCCCTTTATACTTAAACCAATTGGTTCTTCTTGGGTTCATATAAATCGTTTTTTTCCGTCAAGTTTTGTATTCTCATATCAAAGAGAATCCAATTATGATGTATTAGATCTGTCGTTAATGAGTGTAATATTTAGTACTTCTTTCCACCCATTATAGTTGTCCGAACTCGGAAAAATAAATGTTAGTTTGTTACCAGAATTACATATACTTAGTTTGTTAGTATTAATGAAATTGAGTTGGCATCTTTGGTTCGATTTCCACCTGAGGCACTGATAAAGGAGTGCACAACCGGCCTGGTAGGGGTCTAGGTGTATTTCTTTGGATTTGATGTTGTATATACATACATCCTCCATTCAAACTAACTAACTATAATGGTTTAAAAAGTTAAGTTAAGATATCTCAAAGAAGGAAAAAACATAACAGAGCTTAAATCTTTATTTTACAGCTGATATATTGGACGCTCTTATAGCGTCTCGCTTCTATGGACTTCTTCAATATATATAGCATGGACTAGTACGACAATTTCATCCGCAAATTCTGCATACGGTTGCTTCCTCAGATTTTTATACCCACCATCAAAAAAGATGGGGGGTATATTGATTTTGTCCATCCGTGTGTAACACATCGAAATATTGCTCATAGACCCCATAAAGTATATATATTCTAGGTCCTCGTAATATTCTAAGACGATCTAGCTATGTCCGTCCGTCTGTCTGTTGTTGGCACGATAGCGTCCACAAAAAAAGAGATAGGAAGATGAAACTTACCCAAAATATTCTTTATTGATTAGAAAATTTTGGTATTGAAAATGGGCTAAATCGGTCCATTATTTCACATAGCCCCCATACAAGTGTCCCCCGGAATACTGTGTATAAAGGTTAAAACAGTCACAAATTCGTTGATTATGTCGCAATTTCGACAAAATTTTGCACAAGTCAGTTTTTTGCCTCCAGAAATCAAATTCTGAATTATGGCGGACATGGGACTATAATTGACCCTATCCCCCATATAAGGTCCCCTCAGGAAAATGGTTTTAACGCCCATAACTGGCTTAAAAATAACTCTATGACGATGAAATTCGGCACAAACAAGTTTTATGGGAACCCAAATCTCTAAGAAAAATTTTATGATGATCCGTCCATAATTGACCCTACCCCCCATATAAGGTCCCCTCAGGAAAACGGCTTTAACGCTCATAATTGGCTTAAAAATAACTGTATGGAGATGAAATTCTGCATAAACAAGTTCTATGTGAACCGAAATCTCTGAGTCAAATTTTATGATGATCGGTCCATAATTGACCCTATCCCCCATGCAAGGTCCCCTCAGGAAAATGACTTTAACGCTCATTGCTTGCTTAAAAATAACTGTATGGAGATGAAATTCTGCCTAAACAAGTTCTATGTGAACCGAAATCTCTGAGAAAAATTTTATGATGATCCGTCCATAATTGATCCTACCCCTCATATAAGGACCCCTCAGGAAAATGACTTTAACGCTCATTACTGGCTTAAAAATAACTGTATGGCAATGAAGATCGGCACAACAAGTTTTATGAGAACCGAAATCTCTAAGCAAAATTTTATGATGATCCGGCCATAATTGACCCTACCCCCCATATAAGGTCCCCTCAGGAAAATGACTTTAGCTCTTCTTTTAAAGCCAAAATAACTATACTGAGATGGAATTCTAAAGAATAAGACCTGTTAGGACATAAATCTCTATACCAAATTGTATGATAATCGGTCATTATTCCACATATAAGATCCCTCCCAGAAAATTACCTTCATGCTCCTATAAAGACTACGAATAACCATACAGCGATGAAATTCGACATAAACAAGTCTTATAAGGATTGGTTCATAATTGACCTACATAAATGTGTTTTTGTTTATAAATATTTTTAATAGTTTAGTAATATAATTAATTAAGCTTAACTCTCCTATTGTATATTCCTAATGTTTGTATTAGTATCTAGGTTAGGTTGAAAGTAGGAAATATTAGTAATATTAGATCCGAAGACTCCTAACTAGTCAGTTGAGCACTTCTATTCTTGGAAAGTATTGTTAGAAGTCCATAATCTCCTAGAAGTTCCCTACTTTCATTGTCGATTACCCCCACAACAGCTGACAGGGAAAGGGTTCATGCGTTTCAATGAAATTTGCTAACGAAGGATTTCTCTATCTAGTATAAAATTCTGTTTTTAAGTATTTAGAAAGAGCTTATAGGTTGGCCAGACTTTGGTGTCACGATACTCGTCTTTCCATGTTTGGAAATAAACCCTTGCTCTTGCTGTGTACCTATAACTGTTTAATTTATTAGTTAAAAAGATGTCAGTAAAGCGTCCTTGAGGATGAGTGTGAGTTTGCAAAGATCTGAGAATAAATCAATCCTTTAGTCAACATTAATCATCTATACTGATTGAACTCGAAAAGCTATTTAAATCCACTTCTATAATATAGTAATGATTTCTCCAATTTTCCTATATACTATTATTGTTAAAGAATTGTTAAAATTGACGAACATCGATTATTTTCGATTCTTGTTTTGCTCAGGCAGGTCCTACACACACACAGAATACATACTTACTTATACATATGTATCTAATACAATGGGCGGGGGTTGTTCGATCTCGTCATCGGTTAGAAAGGTTTTTGTTTCTTTTTCTTTATTTATATATGTATTTCGCGCTTTTAACTACACATTTTTCCACACATTCACGAATATACACTTAGCCATTTTTTTTATAGATTAAAAATATTTGTATGTTTTTGGTCAAACTGCTTAGCTTAGTTCAGTTCAGCTCATCATCAACATTTTTGTTGCTGTTGTATATTTGTATTTTACTTTTTTTTCTATCTCAATGTTGTTAATTTTTATTAAAAGGGAGAGTTCATTTCACATGACAACATTAAACAATACAACAAAGACAACAATAACAACAATTTATAATGTTCTTTAGTATAATTTTTGTTAGTTAAACAGTTAAATTTGATTATAACGAACATTTTGCAAGTTTTATTAAACTCCATATATAAAGGAATAGAAACTCAATAGTTCTTTAAAATTGTAACCGTTATATTAGATATTTATTTACGATAATATTGAAATCAAATTCGTTATAATCATATTTCACTGTCATCGACTATTCTTTTATATTTTTTACTCAGTTATATTATTTTCAATGTGTGTATGTAAATCGGGGATTGGCCGACCGGTCGTCCAGTCAAGTTGACTTGTGTATTTTTCTCTAATATATATTTAGTACAATTCCATTTAAAATTGCCATTTAAGAGCAAAAAAGGTGAAAATTTTCATTAAATGTAATATGAAACGAATATTTATGATACTTTGACTATATCTACATCTAGTACATTATTAACAGTTTAGTTTTGCGGAGAATTTCTCCAAAGGGTTAACTAATCTAGTAATTGTCACCATATTTTGTTTCACCTTTTTCTTATGGTGAAAAGAATCGCTTTTTCCGATTAAAGCACAGTTTCAGTTTCAACCCACGAACAGAGATAGTTATTTGTCAAATTACCAGTTTGGGCCGCAGAAAATAAATAGATAGAAGAAGATATGTTTTTGTAAGATATTCCTTTCCGGCTTGGATATACCTATTGACAATCTGATAAAGGAAGCGGTACATCTTTCAAGTTTCAAAAGACGGAAATACCAATACATTTAGAAGAGCTGCTACCGGTTCAATTATAGATTTGACCTTTGTCAGTACACACATAAGTAATAATAAGGTTCCATATACAAGCACTTTGCTGAAGTCATCATCCTGTTGAGATGGCAACAGCGCCGAGAACTTCCCTGAAGTATAAGGTCTACTAAATCAGTAGTAATCTCCTGTAGGGCAGAGTAATCTTTCTTGGTCGTTCACCAACTTATATCAATTCCATTCTCTGAGACCATAAAGGACAATCTACGGAATGACAGGCAACTACCAGGTGTCAACCTGAAAATTCCCCAACCTATACTGGCGCCCTACTACGTGAAGAGTAAGAGAACGGGTTCTGGAATCCAGCATAAGTTGCTTTGTCTCATCACCCAGTGACATCTGTTGAGATGGCAACAGCACCGAAGAGAGAATCCAAATACATATATATCGCATAGGATATATCAGTCCTTAAAGCAACATTCTCTTTCCGCGAATTTGTGTTTAAACCACAGACACAACGTAGATTTCGAAGAAAACTCTACCAACTGACCAGCCAGGATAAGTAACAAGAGCACGCACGAGGCCATGCCTAGTGCCAGAGTATATGGTTCTCTGGTTCGACCCCATGTCCAATCTTTTGAAGGAAAGGTCGAGAATACATTTGATGATCACCATTTTATAGTCCCGGTAGACAAGAGGTATTGGTAGCACCTCTTTTCTCCGCGATATTGCAATAACACCAAGATGGAGATTTCACCAAGGTAACATGTCCCCTGGGGGATCCACAAACAGACAGTACAGATAACGAACGATTTCTCTCTATATATGTTTACTCCAGCGTCAGAGATCCTCAGGACCGGTACTGGAATACCATCTGGAGTGGGAGATACCTATTAACGGCACTAGTTCGAATGAATATGTTTGGCATAGTTACTAATATCTACTATTTTCAGCGTGGCTCTTGGCAAGCATGAGTTACTTGCGAACTATTCAGCTAAAAGCTTTAGCATCTTAAATCGAGTCGGAATTGAAGAACTAGCATTGTCCTTTACTCTTTTTATGAATGACCAGAAAGTTTGACCTTCCCGTTTAGCATCCCTCAGGGGCATGTTACCTTGATGACCCTTCTTATTTTGGTGTTATTGCAAGCCTGCGGTGAAGAGGTGCTACCAGTACCTCTACTCTGCCGCGACTATAAGCTGGTGATGATGAAACGTATCCTCGGCTTTTCTTTGAATGATTTGACATGGGGCCTAACCAAGGCACCGGATAATTTGGTACTTCGGGTGGCCAGTTGCCTGCAGGACTTTGTCCTGGGCCACGTAGTGGCCCAAATTCGCGGGAAGAAATGCTTGGTTAAAAAGTTTCTATCCTAGAAACTAGGAGCGGTACAAACCACAGGCTGTGGATTATAAAATGTTGGATTTAAGCTGATAATGAAAAGATTGGGTATGAGTTTGGTGTTCGATACAAGTATCTGATGGTTGAGAGGGATTCTGAGTGTTTTTGAGGTGTGACTGATGTAGTGAGATGTTTAACGGAACTGAGTGAGATCTTCGACGAAACTGAGTAAGATGGAGTTGTTCACACCTTAATCTTTAATTTATCGGCGATTTTTGTGTTGGAGTTTACTCTAAAACATGCACAATTTATCACAAGACAAGACTTATTGGTCACTGAAATAAGTCTTGTCAATTAAAAATGCATCCATGCTTCGGACCACCTATTTCATCTCTAGGTGCTGTTGCCGAAACAACAGAGCCATCTCAGTAGTGTGGTTGGTCGATTTTAAGAGGTTAAGAAATGCACTAGTGTGAGTCTTTAGACGATGAAAATGTTCTAGGGAAATGAGCATCCTCATAGCAACAAAAGTGTTTTGGGGTACGCCTCTTATATTGACTCTAGTGATTGCCTTTTCCTTTTCGGGGCCACCGTGAAATAAGCCGACAAGGCCTTATGCTCCTCGACATCTTGTAATTAAAACATCGAATTATTGATTGTATATCGCACAAATATATTAATGTATAATCTGTGTCCCCGACGATGTAGTTACATATGTCTGTCTCTCTATCTGTTGTTGTTTCGATAATTTCCCAAAATATTTTCCATTGATCATGGACCAATTGTTCGATTGGTATCAAATTTTATACACTTCTGTATTAAATTAGGATACAAAGATTACTTACTTGCAAGCAGAACGACAATATGTTATGATAAAAATTACGCGTACAAAGAGGACAATATGTAGCTATGAAGATTATAGAATATACATTTGTATAACTGGCAACAACAAAACACATGTGTATAGCTGTATTAACTATTGGATTCATTAGCAAATTTAACATTTATGATCTATTTATTACATGTTTACTTATACTAGCATATTAATATGTATGGACAGAAATGCACGGTTATAACGAATTTAATGCTTTAATAAAATTACCTAAGTTTTGACCAAACTCGGTTGTGGACATTTTTAAATGTCAATATCTTTAATAATTGTAAAATCTAAACTAGTTCAACATTTAATATAGATGTGTCCAAATATTTAGAGTTAATTTTACCCAAGTTTTACAGTTTTAACATTAGAGCCATTAGAAAATGAATAGTTTCTTTATCAACTGGGGTTTGGTTATCGCTGGTGAGAATTTGTATCTTTAATCTTCACGAAAGTTCTTTTTGCAATTAGTTCATGGATTTAAGATAAATTAAGTACTTTGCAGATAAAATGATGTCAACTAAGGAAATAAAGGGTTCATGGTAAATAATTATAATTTCATGAGATTAAGTTGTTAATTATTTGCCAGATAGTTTGCCTTTTCATTTTTAATTACTCCTTAATACAGTTTCAATACTTTTTTTTATAGAAAACCTAATCTTCCTAAGAATTTCAGCATGTTATCTTCACTGAAAATATACGGAGAATACATTCCATATTATTAGTACCTATTAGCATAAGTGGCCCCAATTCGAGTCTTTCTCTTATATGATTTTTAATTTCTTCTCGAACAAGCTAATTGTTAATATCTTTTGAAATTTTGTTGAAGGAGCACGCAAAGAGTAATGTCCTTATCATTCATGAGTTGATGTAATCCTGTTATCTATATTGTTTTCAAGGAGTGAAAGGTCAGCGGAACAATATGAGAAATTGCAGAAGGAAGCAAGAAAACATATTAAATTTAAAACTAATTTATTATTTGGACAGTGTATATTAGTGTTTAGAAAACTTTCGCGAATCCCACAATGCCTTCCGAATCGAAAAAGTTATGTTATATAAGCTCCTTAATAGTAGTGAATGGGTTAATGGCCTCAAAGGGTTAATTTTCGCTTAATTTTGTTCTAATATTTGCTCCAATTTAATCTTCAAATACAAGGCTCCTGCTTTCGCTAATTCAGTATCTACACAGTTTCCCATCAAATACACTTGTTTCCTTACCTAGTATGACTGCTGAATGTCTGGCCATTCTGTTTAAGGATGCCCGGCATTTCTGGAGTAGTGTGGATACACATTTATCTGGGACTGTATTGCAGCTTGACTACCGGTTTAGATTTGAATATCTTCTTTTGATATTCTGTAATACTCCCCCCCCATCTTGGTGTTATCGCAATCCAGCGAAAAACAGGTCCAACCAAAATATTTAGTCAGTCTAAACTACAAACTGGTGGTGTCAAATGTATCCTCTGCCTCTCCTTGGAATGATTTGACCTGGAGCCGAACCAGGGAGCCACATAATCTGGTACCAAGAGAACCGGTAGCCTTCAGGGCAGAGTTTACGACTTTGGATTGTCCCGGTTATTGGAGAGATCCCTACGGGATGCACCCTTACTCACGGGAAGGTAATCTAGATTGAAAGATTGATGCACGGTAAAGTCTATAATTCGGGATGATGTTGTCGAGACTGTGGGACTAATCGTTCAAAAGTGTATATGATACGGGATAGATGTAGGGGCATGCGGGCATCTCCCGTCCGTATACCTAGAGTGAGTTTGTCGGGTGTTTTTCTCAATGAATGTGTGGGATAAATAAGAAGTCTGCTGGTGGAGGATGTAAGATATACTATACAAATAATATGATTGAATTTTCCTTCCTTGTCAGGGTTTACTCTGTTCATACCAGATTAAAGTGTGTTCTCTATGAGTAAGAACAAGTCTTCGGCTTATTTGATAGATTCGTATCAAATTGGTCTATTGAATTCAGAAGATATAGACTATATATAGGATATATAGGACTATATTAATTTTGAGCCCTAAAGGTTATTTTGATTCCGAATTCTGGGATTAAAAGGCTACATATAACTTGATTTGCTTTTTTGCAAAGGTTGGGAGTGCAATAATCGATAATACCTCTTCTATAACATCCGCATGACCCTATGATTTGTGTGTCCATAAGCATTCAATCTAAAAGCGTTGCCTAGTACTAATTGTTGTTCTTAGGTGTTCCGCTATATGGATTTACATTTTTCCTAGAACTTTGTCAAGGAGTAATCAGTTTTCTTTCTTGTAAGGATCTTGTATCGAAGAAATACATTTAGGCCACTATCGGTCCAGTTATACGCTCCTTTTCATGGAAAATGTTTGTTAGTAAAAACAAAAATCTTTTATAGTATTTATAGTCCGATGTTCAGAAACTCAGTTTTCTGGACGTAATTCCTAAGAATTTTTCAATTAGTGTCCGTGAGGTATGTTATATTCGAAATGCTCCAGAGTCTCACTGTCCTCTCTACATGTTATACATTCGTTTGAATCCTTACGACCAATTTTGTATAGTTTTCCCCGTAATCCTGTGTGTCCACTCAGAATACGTACCATCATACTAACCTCAGACTTGCTCATTTTGTGGAGATTTCTCGCGCTGATCACGCTAGGGTCACACCATATGATATTTTCTGGTCCACATACCGTTTTATTATTCCAAGTGGCCTTTTGCGACTCTCTCATCATCATATTTTTAATTCAGATCTCGTTGCATCGAATGGTTTTGCGATCGTCAGGTTAACTATCTCGAGTTTCCTCTCTTTTAAAGCTAGTACATTCGCTCTTTCGTTGCCAACTACTGCCGAGTGGCCTGGTATCCACAGATTGTAAACCACATTTTCGGCTAAAGCTTTCTTACAGTCCTATAAGGTCTTAGATTTAACTTTAGCACCTTTTATCGCCCTAATTGCCTTCTGGCTGTCGGTTAATATGTTAAACCCTGTTGGCGCCATATTTATTCTAATCTAATTTATGCATTCCGTTATTGCTCGGGCTTCTGCCTGGTAGCTAGTGTTGTGATTAAGTAAACGGTAATATATATATGTTTCTGGGTCTTCAGAAACATATATATTCCAATTTCAGCTTGACCATTCTATTTGAGATCAGTGTTACAAAGTTCCCGACATATTCTGCATCTAGTATGCGATCAGGCACGTCTGATGATTGTGTATAGCCTTCCAATGTGTCCAGTATACATTGATGACAAGTCCTATATCCGATTTTGGTCAGTTCGCCTAAAGTACGTATAGCTGTAAGTGCCGCCCTATATCTTTAATATGTTTCGATGGGTTTTATATCTAGCAACTTTTCCAGATTGAAAGCGATTATAGTTTTAAAGGAAAGCTTTTTAGATCTTTTTAATCTAATCTAATATTTATATGTGTAAGTTATCATATAAAATACTTTTTCCCCAAAAAGTTTAAAATTTTCGAAAAAATTGATCTAAAAAATAGTGCCAGTTCACTTTAATACAAAACCTAAAAGCGATCAGTTACTACTTAGAAAAATTAAATAAAAACCAACCATGAATCACAATGGATTTGAGCATGTTTCTATAACACGTAGCGTCTATGAATGAGTGTCATATGTTAAATGAACCCCCAGGACATTGATGAAATATTTTGTTTGTTTTTCGAACAACTGACATCCTTCGTTATTTTAAATATTATTGTATATATTTCCTAAACATTTCATATATTCATTTGTGGTATATTTTACAATTTAATTTCTATTTAGACTTTAGAATGATATAGCGATGTGACTTCTAACGCATGATGACGTAGTCATTGTCAGGAAAAATAAGCCATAAAGGTGGATAAAGGAGCGTATAAAACAAAGTATTATATCACAAGGATACAAAAAAAGCATAGACACACATACACTACATAAACATACATACATACGTATGTATATGCATATGTGTGAATGTAGTACGTGGAAAAGGCGATAAGTGTCACATTTAAAACTAGGGTTTGGCGCCTCACATTACATGGGGTTGAAATAAAAATAAAAAAATTCAACAAAAATGATGATACTCAAATACAATGATATTTTTGTTCTTGTTTTAAACAAAAAAAAAGTAGAAAAAAGATAGAAAAGTCAGTTAGTCGATGTTAGTTAAGAAGGTGCGACCAATTCACAACAACACATGTATAGATGAATAGATAGATGGAATGTTCCCAAAAATTAAACGACTGCAAAGAAAGCATGCGCCAAAGCACAACAACAACAGCAGCAGTAGTAGATAACAATATTCTATCTAAGCCCATATACTAGATAGACTAACAGACAGACTAGCTGACTAACACTGACATACGTTAGATATTTTCTAACAACAACAACAACAAAAAGCATTTCAATTAACATTTTCTATTACCGCGAATTTACGTTGAATATAAAAAACAACATTGGTGGCAATATAATAGTTCTAATACACGTATCATGTGGCGGGCGTTAGTCAGTGTGTGTGTGTTTTGTGGCAAAATTATTTGTATTAAGGTGGGTGGGTCATCCACTAAACTATTCACTAATTTTAATTTCCATCAGAAAAAAAAACAAAACCTACAAAAATAATGTGCATTTAAAAGATGCGCAAGTTTTACTTTCCATCTAGTCCGTCTGTCATTAATTTTCCTATTTCGAATCGACAACTAAAACTCTGTCCGTTTTGAATATCAGTGTTTTTGAAAGCGTTGAAGAGCAAGGTTCACTTTGGAGTAACCAAAAAGTTTAAAAATTATTTAAATATTAAAAAATATATATATTTAAAAACTGTTACAAGGAATATAAAGTTTTAAAATCCCCCAAACAACGATTTATTTCATTCGCACCTGTATCTTGCTGAACCGTTTCCAGATTTCATTTCCGGTTGAGCAAAATTTCAGGTGTGTGAGAAATTTATCTTGAATACAACATTTTGGGGAATGAGCAAATTAACAAAAGTTTTTAAAAAACAAACTGTTGAGCATTTTTATTAATGGATCAGTGTATAATTACAAAATTGTTCGCTAAGTTTAGAATCAAATAATCTTCTTAAATTGATCTTCCATTCCCATATGAGATATCGTACGTTAAAGTTTTTTCCCTAAAATAAAGATGATATCTAATTTTGTTGATTAATTTATAGTTGTGTGCCTCCGGTGGATTAGTGATTAGTGTTCAAGTGTTCGATTCCCACCAGAGACACTGGCAAAGGAGAACACAACATGCCCGGTGGAGGCTTAGGTGTATTACATGTTCTAGTCTGTTAGACCGGAAGTTGTGGGTTCGATTCCCACCAAAGACATTGGTGAAGTAACGCACAAAAGGTCCGTTGGAGGCTTAAGTTTATTTCTTCGGATTTGATGTAACATAAAACTTACTAATACCTTTTTATATGGATTATATAGCCATCATCTGGGTCCTTATTAGATTCTAAAACAATCTGGTCAGGTCCGTCCTCTGTCAGTCCGTCTGTCTTCCTGTTGAAAGCACAGAATGATGATTGGTCTACAATTTACTCTAGCCTTCATGCTAAGGACCCTCCAGAATATGTATGGCTTATTTATTTATTTCGAACCATATTTGACATTAACATCGTAAGTAAGTCCGCCCGTCTTCCTGTTGAAAGCACAAAATGATGAAAATGATGGACAATATCGGTCTACGATTTACTCTAGCCTTCATGCTAAGGACCCCCCAGAATAGTTATTGCTTATTTATTTCGAACCATATTTGACATTAACACCGGATGGACTGACAGGTCCGTTCTCCTGTAAGTCCGTCCATCTTCCTGTTGAAAGCATAGAATGATGAAAATGATGGACAATATCGGTTTACGATTTACTCTAGCCTTCGTGCTAATGACCCCCAGAAAAAGTATTGCTTATTTATTTATTTCGAACCATATTTGACCTTAACACCCATATAAGATCTACCTCTGAAAATAACGTTAATGCCCATAAATTGCACAAGAATCAAAATCTGTGTGCCAAATTTTAAAAGGATCGGTTCATTGTTGAACCAACCCCACCAACGAAAAAAGAGATTTGTTTTAGGAAACGTTTCAATCTTTTAAATTCTTTACAGCTCTGTTCACAATTAACCCATTAAAGGTTTCATTCCGAAAATCGGCCTGATGTTCATGTAAATATCAATAAAGAAATGTATTAGTCTTTTAAATTCTATAGAGCTCGGTTCACAATTGACCCAATAAAGATTCCATTCCGCAAATCAGCCCGATGTTCATGTTAATGTCAATAAATGATAATAAATTTTGATTAATCAAATTAATAACATTAACTAATTAACTTCGGTAGTGTAAAGAAAAGAGCCTTACAGATCGTAGGGAGGAATAATTCAGTCCACATTCTGTAAAAATAATAATTCTAAAATAAACTACAATGCAGAAATTCTCTAAATGTGTTATTAGCAAAAAAGATAATAAATAGGCAAATTTCCTAAAAATATTAGATGATTTGATTTGATCTAGGTTTGATTGATTATAAGGGTCTTTCGGACTATCTATACATTTCTGTATAACAAACGACTCTTAGGGACATACACAAATGTTTTCATTAATTTTTGAAGAATACAGGGAAATAAGACAACATTTACGACATACATATGTATGTATATGTAGAGGACCCATGCGTGTCTCTAGTTATGACAGAGAAAATAATTTGGAACCATTCGAAAATAATTGCTAAGCATCTCTGTGGATAACATTCTCTTTATTAACAAGAACCAGATTCCTAAATTACTATTTGTGGTATCAAGCATCAGAGTTTTGGATCTAAACTTAGCAAATTGAATTTATTTCTGAACCTACTTGTAACTGTACCGGATCAAGTTTGTCAATTTCTTTTGGCGAATTAGTCTTGTCAAAACAAAGTCATAGCGACTTTATTGTTGACTATATCGGCTCTACTTCGATGACATTATAAATATGGGGTCTTTATAATAAATTTTTCTTAAGTTTCATCCAAATCGGTTGAAAGCTAAATGTGTTAAACTACGGTTTTAAATGTTGCAAAATTATTGTAAATATTGGAAATGGCGATTAATGTTTATCAATTATAAGATATAAAATGGATTCCGGGCACGGATTCTTACCATCTGAATGGGATTTAATTGCATACTAATTTATTTTAGATATTCCAGAGACTGACCAAGGTCAAGTGCCGGGTTTAATAAAGTTTGCTTACCGATCATCAGAAAAGAGTTAACATTTTAAATGAAGAAATAATTTTCGAAACTTTCTACATTTTAAAATATCTCATTTTATATTTTTATCGCAAAAAACAGCTGATCCGTATTTAAGTTAAACATAATTTCTAACAAATGAAACCGGTATCACAAATTGACAATCACAATATATATGTACATACATAAGTATTTTGTATTCAGTTAAAGTGGGTGCTAAAATTCCCAAAGCAGAATATAAATTTGTTTAGTTTTAGATCTATTAAATTCCAAAATAACAAAAAAACATTATAATGATGATGTTTTCGGAAACAAGAGTTAAATAAAAACAATATTTGTATATATTTGTTTTTATTCCGGCCTTAAGCCCGGAATGCTAATTTTATATGTGTTTTTATAAATATAATTTTAAATAACCAAACATGCATACATACATACACATAATATGTGTATTATTATGCACTATCATCTCTAGAAAATAATAATAAAAACAATCTTTAAATTGTGCTATTAACAATTAAAATTATCAGCAATAATTGCCATTTTTTTTAAAAGATTTCTTGCGTGTGCTTCTTGCTATAGGGGGCCATCATACAGCATGCGATCAGCTGATGATAATGTTATCAATCACGTTTATGCTCTAACTATTTTATAAAAAAAAATAAAAAAGGGCAACGATGATAAAACTTTTTTTTATAATTTTCGATTCCGAAAATTGATCATTCAGCTATCTTGACTATATTTATGCAATTTAGAATTGGCGAATATTAACGATAACTGATGATTGAGATTGAGTTTTCATTTTTGTAAAGGCCCAAATAGACTATACAAGCGGCTTATCAAACATAGTTTTTCATTCGCACACACACTACACAAACATTGCTCGTGCAAACACCGATTTTTTCGCGTTTTTGTGGACTTTCAAAGATACAGATCTCAATTTTTCTTAGAAATGTAAATTTTTTGAAAAATTTTTTATTAATGAATATAAACCATACAAATGGTTTGACAAAAATTCAATATGTTTGTGTAAAAATCAAAATTTTTTAATTTCTGTACAAACAAACAGCAAGCATTTGTACAAACACGAAACACCCTCATACATTACACAACAGGCTTGCACAAACGTAAAATATTGCTATGTTTGTCAAGCCGCTTGTGTAGTCTATTTGGGCCTTAAGATAATGTAAAGGTTTAAATGTAATTTTTTTTCAGACGATAGTTTCAATATTTAACCAAAATCCATTTCGAACCAGAATCACACTGATAGGAAATTTGAGTATATGGAGGATACATATCGATTACTTTGACTCTCATTTCTCAGCTAGTATAACGGGTACCGAGGAGGGACCATTAAGGGAGAAAGGGAGGCTATCAGAGTTGGTGCCGTATTCAATACAATCCATTGTACATATTCCGTGATAACATGGACTTCCTTCTGGAAACAAGTCTTGTGATTAGTAAGACGGTAGTATATTTAAGTTTGTCCATTTTGTCTCTCAGTTTAGAGGTATCCGTATAACTACAAATAAGATGAAATCACAGACCGTATTGGACTGTAAGGGAGCCACAACCGAATACTCTTCCAGTGGCAAGCTTTACATTATAAGGGTACCAGGATAATCGCCAATTAAAGAGCGAAAGTACTTACTATACAGCAGAAAGAGTTTGAATAAGTTAAACGGTTGAATATAAAACCGTTCGACGCAACGAGGTCCGAATTAAGTATAAAGTCAAGAGAATGCCAAGCGACCACTTGAAGTAAAGGAAGGGTGTCAATTGGCAATGAAAGAACTAATATATGTACTTACTATATGGGCAAGAAAGCTTAAGGAAGTCAACTTGATTAAAGCAAAACCTTTCGCCACAGCAAGTGCCGAAGGTCCAATACGGTGATTCTAAAGAGATCTGGAGAAGCATTTTTAAAATGAATAAGTCCGAGATTAGGGCACATTTAATCAAATTTGGACGAACAGTTTCAGATAAATATATAAAGCATGTGTGAAATGCTGGAACTGTTCATTTGTCATTGCTAGGCTTTCGTCGAAATTAGTTCCATATACCTTGAATCGATGTTATTTTTAATATTAGATTTTTCAGGAACAATGATTGGAAAATTTTAAGGAACTACGTCCAGCAAACTGAGTTTCTAAATATTGGACGATAATTCATTACATAAATCGTATACAATAGGCTCTAAGTATATTTTTGCGGAGCTGACTATGCACCACCCAAAAATCTTGGAGCATATTGACTTTCTCAGCTTACGCCACTGCAATTACGCACAAATTGCGAAGTTGTCACAAGTTCCTCGCCGGCAGCACATGGGTTATGAACAAAGATATGCTGTTCCAGTGTGCTCACGATTGCTTAGTGACACCCAGTGGAAACAATTGAAAATGCCCAAATGCTGCCCTAAGGACTGTAACAGGCTATTTACAAATTACATCGGAATTATCTCAAGGAATACAACGTCATGTTAACTAAACAGTTCCTCCTGGGATGTCAACCAAGTTTAACATAACACAGTTGGATGCTTCCTTGAGGCATATCAGAAAGAACCTTCGTATATACGAATAGAACATAACTAGTAATGTACAGTATCCATTAGATCAGACCTCGTATTCGACAGCATTAAATTATATTCATAGATACGCCACCGATTACGCGATTGCAGGATAAGGCATGAATGTCGTAGTTGGAGGCCGCCTATTGCAGACAAGGAAGAAAATCTACCGCGGAGAACTAGACCGAAATGAAGCAACAGGCTTAATGACTATTGTAATCGTAATTACCTCATGAAATACAGCGTCATGTTAACTAGACAGTTCCTCGGGGGTTATCAACGGAGGAGACATCTCAACTTTAACATAACACAGTTGGATGCTCTTCCGAGGCATGTCAGGAAGGACCTTCGTATATGCGAGTATAACATATGTAACTAGTAATGTACAGGATCCATTAGATCAGATCTCTTATTCGACAGATTTAAATGATATTCATAGATAAGCCACCAATTCCGCGGTCGTATGATATGGCATGAATGTCGTAGTTGGAGGTCTCCCATTGCAGACAAGGAAGAAAACCTGCCGCGCAGAACAAAATCGGCCCAATTAAGATCGGGATGGAGCAACAGGCTTAATGACTATTTGTCGCACCCAAAGTGTATTTTTGCGGATCTGAACCTAAAACTTTTTGAAGCAAAAATGGGTGAAATCTCCTCTTTATACATATAAAGAAAGTTGCCGAATCTTTAGAGGTATGGCAAATTTTATTCATTCTTGTGTGCTTTATGGTAAACAATTAAAATTTTATAATTTTTGAATCACAAATTGACAATGCAAATACTTTGCTTTTAAATAATTTATTATTAATGTTTTTTTGTGAATTTTCAAACTGCGCAACGATGAAAAAATAAAATATCAACAAATTATGGACTTTGGTCTTAAGATTAGAAGTGACGCATCACAATGCCACCAAGAAAGTTTTAATTCTATGTTTTATTTTATAAAATTTTTTATTTTTTGAAAAAGTAAAAAAAACACATATCATTACATACTAAAACACACATACATAATAGTATTTATCGATATGTAAGCGTGTGCGCTAAAATGTTCTATGTTGTATGTAAATATGTAGGTATATCAGAGGGTGGTGTCTAACAATTAAATAACTGCGAAGTATGTATGTTTGTTTATATATACAAATGTTTATTTGTGGAAACACTAATAAAAGAATAAATAATTTAAAGGTTCTTGAGCAACCAGCAACAATAATACAAACAAACTAGAACCCACAATAAGATAGTATTTGAGTTAGTACAAGTACTTGTTGTACGTGTAAACCTCTTAAAGAGTGAATGAGTGAGTATGCGTGTATGGAATAACACTCATTATTTTTGTTTTTTTTATATTTATTTGTATAAACATGTCATTGCGACAAAGCAAAGTGATTATTTTATTGTTAGTGCTGATATCTTAAAATAAAAAAAATTGCCATTGTTTTTTTTGTATTAGAATTTTATATTCTTTACTAATTTTTGAAAGTGTTAAAATAAAAAACAAATTTTGTAAATATTATGCCGCTAAGTTCAAAAAAACAAACAGGCGAATACAGTGTTTGACAAACTGTGAAAGTGACAGATATTAGAGATGTGAGATCATGTTTATTTTGTAAAGAAACTTGCTAAAGAGAGAAAAGATGAGTTTTGCAGGGGTTTCACAATTAAGAGCGAGATGTTGAAGAGCTCGATACAATTCCACTCACGGTATGAGTGCCACTACTTATGTTAAAGTGGTCTTATTACTAGTGGCCTTTTCCCATTGATTTTCTTATCCTTAACGTAATGTGTTTCTTTTTAAGCCCTATATAACTTACGAAAAGGTTAACTATCGAAGGGACTGTCATACTTCTCCAACTTTTTGACATTTATGATCAGTAAACTCTGGAAAATCATTATGAAAAGTTAGAAGATACTTGAACAAGGCTACCAAATTATCTTAATTTACTTAGCAGGTCCTGACTGGTTTATTCATAAACATTGGCCCGTGAAAGATGTGTTTCCACGCCTTAAGGCGTCCGCATTAGATTTATTGAAGTCAAAATTTGGGGATAATTTGAATTCGTGAAGTGGAACTGTTAATTTATATCCAAGGTCCAGCAGTTTGTCCTCTCTCTATATATTTCCTGTGAAGTAACTAGTTTATCAGCAACAATGCTCGAAAAAGTGACCCAAAATTGGACGCCCAGAATGAGAAAGTTGTCAAATATCTAGTAGGACTTTCAACTATTAGAAGAGAGCAGGTGAAATCGCTGCTCGCTAAACCCCAACTATATGATGAATACAACAAGACTCGAATTTTAACGGTTTATTTACCCTTTGTCCCCGGAAGGTTTACATTCCCTAGTCTTAACCCATAAGACATTTTTAATCTACTTGGATGCAACCCTATCATAGTCCTTAGCCAGGCGAACTGTTGATTTCGACTTCGCCGTAAATAACACAACTATGTACTATAACCGAAGCTTGAAAGATGCAGACGTATTCGGAAGATAAATGGCAGATCTGTGGTATATTAAATTTCAAAGATAGCAAAATTTCAATGAATCCAACTCACCTGGTTGTTGAAGATTTTGAGCCCGCGCCCGCGTTCCTGTATTTGTTGCAGTATTTATTTCAAAAATAGATTATAAAAATATACATACATACACATTTGCAATAACATTTAAAAACAATTGATACGTATAATCAAAGTATTGTTTGTGTGCAAATGTTTACGTCATTTGCGAAACAGAAAAAAATCTTAAATTTTTATCGTATTCCTAATACAAGTAGTAAAGTCATTAAATTTGAAATGTTGAATTATTTGAATAATAATAAACAGGTTAAAAATACTAAACTGGAATGTTAAAATTTCCTTGTCGATTTTGGAGGTTAGTGCGTGCCATCACAGAATGGACATATAAGAAAAGATTATAAAATTTTTGGATCGCTCAAATCAAGAGTAGAAATGAAATCTTTTTAAGAAATATCAAAAGCTTTTAAGTTGACCAGAGCTGTGATTTTCGGACAGAATAGGAGATGATATCACCACATTGAATCAACAATTATAGAAATGAAATTGTTTGAATCGATGATTATAAAAATTAGATTTTTTGAATGGATAGTCGTTTAAATGAGTTTTTTTCATCACATTGTACGATCTTCTTTGGGGAGAGTCTTTAAGCGGTGGTGAAATATATCACCACATTTTGATCAATGCTCCTCCAAAAGAGATTGTTTGAAACGGTGATCGCGAAAATTATATTGTTTGGGTCGATAATCGTCCCAGTTGATTTGCCAAATCAATAAACTTAATTTTTTTAATTCAATAAAATCAGATTCAGGGTGTATATTTAACGTAACGATTACTAAACGATTTGATTTTTCCTATTATACGAATGATTGTCTAATCCAAGAGAAAACATAAAACTGACCAATTGCTTTTACCTTATCTGTCTAAATAATTTCTGTATTTTTAAAAATGTCAAACCGTTTGCAAAACACTGAAATTATTATTGGAAATAATCATACTCAACCACTATCAATTATCAAATTGAAATGAAACATTTAATAATTTGATATAGAATTTATTTATTGTTATAAAATAAAAATAATAATGAATTATAAATTCGATAACTGTGGACTCTAGACTGTAATTAACGCCGTTGCTGGGTCGTTTTACTAAGATTGCACGTTAAATGTACAGTGTATACGGTTGTATATACATAATTGAACACAAGGCGGTAGAAGTTTATTTAATCGTTTCAGCTGCAATAAAATTTTAATATGAATAATTTTTTTTTTATTTTAATACTTGTGTTTTATTTGTTTAAATAAAGAAAATCTATTAATTAATTAATCATTATCGTATGTAGTAGTTAGTTAGTAATTGTTGTTATAGGAGAGTGGACTGAAAAGTTGTTTTAAAGTTTAAGAAAATAGACTCGTATTTTTCTCGGTTGACGAACTTGAATCTGTTCCGAATTCTGTCTCAAAGGGTGCTTTACTGATTTCCCCCCGATTGTTCCCAGTTGTCAATGGAACAATGGATTTCTATTATAAATTTTAGTGCTACTTGATATAGATCCAGGTCTGCATCTAACTCCAGAGTAGCGGTACAGTCCTACCATAAGCAAAGACTCTCAAATCTTCAGGAATAACGTGAGAGTTGAGGTAATTGCCATATGTCTGAGTACAGGACGGTCACCACTGCTTTAATAGCCGGCTCTGCTACTGTGACCGACAAACTGACTAGACAAAATAACTTACATTCGGACAGTACCTTTTACTACCTACCTCTTCGACATGCAAGGAAGATGAAGATTTGCCCATGGAATCTGAAAAATACCAATCGATCTTCGAAGGCTTTTGACACTGTTAAGGAAGGTTTCGAACGAAAAGTTGAACGAAAAAGTAGACAGAACTAGGTCGCTGAGTGTGCGAGATCCGTAGTTCTTGATTGCCAGGAAGTATGAGAAAATACTGCATAATACTACTGTGGATGTTAGGTCAATATGATCAAAACCAGAGCAGACATGTAAACAGGACTAAACCGAAACCCTATGTCAGCACGAGATTGTTTACAAACACCAATCCACAGACTCTTGATATAGACACATCATCATTTAAAATGGCCACATTAAGATCAAATATGCATCACAACGGAGTAGCAACATAGAGAAGGAAGAGTTATCCAACGGGCCTGTATAAAAAAGGCGCGAATATAAAAGTATTGAATTTTCTTGATTTCACTATGGAAATGAACAGGAAACCCAGGAACATTTTCCCTTGATATTATGATGATTCAGATTCTCTGCTTTGTTTAATCAATTCTGAAAGAGTTAAATACTTTTATAATATACATATGTAACGACCAAACGATTTATTAGATCCTTTGTCAATATCGGGCTTTAGGAAATTCGAGTCATTTGTTATTTGAATATTCATTTTTAACAGCAATTCTGAAATATTGAATTTCGTCTTAGTCATACAGTGTGTGGACACATTTATATGTCATTGTGAATCTTTTTAGCTTGAAAAAGGTCCTTTCATGGGGTCTATATCTCACTCTTAATTCGCCATATCAAAAAAGGTAAATGTGAAGGATCGGCAATATCTAACCCTGCAGATATACAAATGCTGGATATTCGCACTATGAGTTCGTACGATTTCTCATCGGACATAGACATCAAATTGTTTATGTGTCGTAAGTCTAGATGTGATACATTTCAAAACCTCTATAAGTGTGATCCGGGAGTCTTGTAAAAGAAACATACGCTTATATATATTCAAAGGAGCATATTGGGTATTGAACTATCTTTCTGAAGCTTCAATCTTTTAGAACATTTCAGCGATTATTAAAATAAAGATTTCGGATTTCGATGCCAAGATGGCCCATTACACTGGCCAGCAGCAGATTTACAAAATGAACATTGTTAATTGTGTTTTATCTCAATTCTTCCCTCATAAGTACTTCTACTATTTCGATCAATATACATAGATTCATATTGATGATTCAGAAAGATCCCTTTCTAACCAACTGATTACCGATGACGATTTTGTGTCAAAGTTAAACGACATTTATGTAAAATAGGCTACTTCCGAAATCGTCATGATCTCGTCAATTTTTTTGTTCTCAAAATGTTCTTCATATTCAAATCAGTACTTTTCCCGAGATCAAATCCCAATGATTTCAAAAATAAGTCAATTGTGATCGTTGTTGAATAATAAACAGCAGATTTGATAAAAGCCACCAAAGTCCGCCGTTTTTTAAATTTTCGAAAAATTATAAAGAAAATCTGATTTAATAAAATAGTTTGTTTCTCATTTGTTTCGAATAAAATTTTAAGTCTGCAATCGTACTTAATGCTGCAACAACAGCAAATATTGGGTAAATAAATAAAGTATTGTTAAATTTTTTGCTATTGTTGTTGTTGTTGTTGCAATAACTGATATGGATTGAAAAGTAACAACAAACACAATGAAAACTGCTAAAAAATATAAAACTTCTACATATACAAATCATATACCCACACACACACACACTAACACATTATGTCAAATGTTTTTTTGTATGATTTTTACACGTTACGATCATGTCCAATCGTACAAAATATCAAATAAAAATAACAACAACAACAATAAAACGGCAGCAATAAACGACAACAACACAGTATCGGTTGGTAGTAGTAGATGAATTTTTTTAGAGTATAGAGTACACCACTTCCATGTTATTTTACTTCGACAAGAAATAGCAAAGTGTTTACTACTCTCGATCGGTAAGGTTGGATTATTATTATTTTTTTGGTGTGTTTTCGTTTTGAGTTCAGTTCAGTTGACTTGAGTCGTGTTTCATTCATATAGTTTATTCCTTCCTTAACTTTTTACCTTTAAACATTATTTATAATTTGCAACGCGTGCCGTGCAAAACGATCTGCGGAAATTCGATCGTTATAGTTTTTATTTTGATGAAATATTAATTTAAAGACCAAAAACTTTGTATTTACAATAAAATATATACCTACAGTGAGTTTTATACAATTTTCTTTGAACCTAAACAAAATTTGTTTTAAAATATTAAACAGCTTTGTGGTTAACGTTACAATTGTGTTTTTTAAACAAAACAAGAGAAAGAAAGACTTTCTTTGACTTTTCACATACAGTTGATATGTCTGTTGACATTTGTGCGACTGTAAAAAAGTGCGTGTTTATTTTGAGTGATGGCATGAGGTAGTATGTGTTTTGTTGTGATTCTGCAAAGATTGTTTGTGTTTTTCTTGTTACCTGTATTCTTTAAGGTTGTTGTTATGACGAGTGAAATGTGTGTACAAAGAAATTTGGTCAAAATCAGTTTTAAACCGGTTTTGAGTTAATTTAATCCACAAAAAAAACTAAAAACAAATAAAAATTATTACTCAAGAGCAAAATATCCAGTTTTGTAGGTTCAGTGTATTGAAAATTCTTCGCAACAACAATAAATTAATAAAAAAAAACAATAACAGCATCTGTGGTCAAGCTAAAAATAAAAGTAAATATAACAACAGCAACAAATATGAAAAAACCTGTCAACTAAAACTAAATCAGCTGTTTTATTAAAATTAAAAATAAATAAATAAACAATTCAACTTTTTAAAAGTATTAAAAACTGTTTAAAAGTACATAAGAAAGAACTGTTATTATTTATTTTCTTTTGTAAATTGTAAACAAAGAATGTGCATTTTGTATATTTTTTATACTTAAATCAACGAAAACGTAATAACAAAAGAAATTTATTGTCAAATTGCAAAGTAAACGTAAAAATAATCAATAAATATATTAAATACATTATAATATATAAAACAAATTAAATTGATAATATTTCTCAGTTTTGATTTCTACTTTTACAAAAATTATGAACAACCTATATTTACAAAAGTGTTTCAGTTCATAGCATAATTTTACATTTACATTTAATTGCAATTTTAAACGTACACTGTTTCCTTAAATAATATTGTAGTAAAAGTGCAAACTAACCAACTAACTTAATAAACTATAAAATATTATTAGAAATTATAGAAACAACAAAAAAGAATTCATCATTCATCATGTTCAGTAACATAATTTTCTTATTCTGAATTGAAATGGTTTGGGAAAATAGTCCTGTTCGATTCATACTATTTATTACAAAATTCATTACAGTTATGTATAGTTTTTCTGTGTAGGAGAACCAAAAAAAAATATATATTTTTTAACCTTTCTGTACTCGCTCGTTGGTCTGTGAGACCGATTTTTAAAAAATGTGATTTTTTATTATAATTTTTCATAGAAACAGTATAAAGTTTTGGTCCTCATTTACGAACATGTACTATATACATATGTATTTCAACTCAAGATGGCTGATATCTTGAAAACGATTCGGTCGATTTCAATGAATTGATGGATTACACAGTATTACAATTTAAAAACAAGTAAGAAATTATAGTCGGGCGAGGCCGACCATATAATACCCTACACCTTTGACAAAATTATAATGTGATTTATTTGCCATAACAAAGCATTTAAATTGAATTGTACCTTGCCTCAGATATACATACTTAAGCCGTTTATTGTTGAATAAAATTGTGGACATTTAAGTGAAATTTTCATGGGGGCTTTTCATAGGGGCTAGGGTCATATGAGGACCTATTATTATGGAATTCGTGAGGGTCATCAAATCTTGTATAGAACTTGGTTTTTTCAGCTTTTTGTCGAGATATGAGTATATTAAACATAATTATGAACTTAAAAGCCCTATTCGGCGGGTTCAGTTGTATGGGGGCTAGGTGAAATAATGGACCGATGTTAACCATTTTCAATAGACTTTGTCTACGGTACCATAAAAGATCATGTGACAAATTTCATTGAATTATCTCCAAAATTGCGACCTGTAGTTTGATTACAAAGTTTAAAAGCCCTATTCGGGGGTTCAGTTGTATGAGGGCTAGGTGAAATAATGGACCGATGTTAACCATTTTCAATACGCTTCGTCTACGGTACCATAAAAGATCATGTGCCAAATTTCATTGAATTATCTCCAAAATTGCGACTTGTAGTTTGATTACAAGGTTTACAAGCCCTATTGGGGGGTTCAGTTGTATGGGGGCTAGGTGAAATAATGGACCGATGTTAACCATTTTCAATACGCTTCGTCTACGGTACCATAAAAGATCATGTGCCAAATTTCATTGAATTATCTCCAAAATTGCGACTTGTAGTTTGATTACAAGGTTTACAAGCCCTATTGGGGGGTTCAGTTGTATGGGGGCTAGGTGAAATAATGGAACGATCTTAACCATTTTCAATAGGCTTCGTCCCTGGAACAATAGAAGATCATGTACCAAATTTCATTGAATTATCTTCAAAATTGCGACCTGTAGTTTGATTACAAGGTTTACATGGACGGACGGACGGAGAGACGTACGACATAGCTAAATCGACTCAGAAAATGATTCTGAGCCGATTGGTATACTTTAAGGTGGGTATAGGACCAATATTATTGTGCGTTACAAACATCAGCACAAACCCAATATACCCTCCCCACTGAAGTGGTGTAGGGTATAAAAATCGAAATCCAGAGAACGAGTTTTACATATTTAAAGGATTGAGGAGTGATGAATCCGAATCTGGCCTCAGACTTTCTCTATCACATCAGGGTTTTGTCGTGTTGTAAAAACTGAAAAACCCCTCTTTTCGCCATATTTTACATATCTTAACTTAAAGCTTGAAACAACTTTTAATTCCAAAAAGTTTGTTAATGCTTTTACTTTGCGGCAAACACTTTATCGGGTAATATTTCCGGAAATACGGGAGATTTTTAAAAAAGGAAAAATTATGTCAAATTGACACCTATAAGTCTGTCATAAAATAAAGGCAAAATGGAGTTAAAAATGTAGTTTGTGTAATATTGTGGTTGTTCTAGGCCATAGGTTAAGATAAACCTTTATTTTTAAGTCGACAGACAGGACTTTCAGATATTATATTTTGTCGATTAATGAGTCTTCGGGCAGTTATAAAGACCCATAATATAACAAAAGTCGGGGAACTTTCAGCATTTATGGCACGAAACCTGACGTGAGGCCAGATTTGGAACTAAAGGTTTGTCAGAGGTTAAACTTTTATTTTTAAGTCGACAGGCAGGACTTTCATCGATTTTTGAGTCTATTTTTAGGACACGAAACCTGATAAGAGGCCATATTTGAAATAAGCAATAGTTTTCAAGAACTTAACTACTAATGCTATAACAAGATATTGGATCAGTCTCTGCCTTTCTTTGCCTCTTTATGTCATCTGATGGTCCAAACTGTCAACTTCAAAATAAAGACTTATAGTATACGCACAATTGGGACGAACGACGAATTTTTCGGAACGAATATTTGTTGTCAGAAATAGAACACACTTGGGTATATGATAATGTACACAATCATTACGTATGACGAAATTCGTCGTACATAACGAACTATGCGATAGGTTAATTTCTATTTCTTACGCAGACGAACGACGAATTAAGTGGGGAAAATTATTTTAAGACCAATTCCGGTAGCCCGAATTTGCTGAAATTTGGTGGTTGTGAGTACAGTTAATGACAATACAATAGTATGTTCGATTATTCGAAATTATATTCGAAAATTCGAAGTTATGTTCGGAAAATTTTTTATGCTCTTAAAATAATCTCTGAGTCATAAAAACTAAAAATAAAATTTTCGAAAATTCGAACTTAAGTTCGAAAGATTTTTAAAGCCATTAAAACCAGTTCTCGTGGCCCGAATTTGGCAGTCTGGAGTACACTTGATGGCACTACAATACTATGTTGGAATATATAAAATTAAGTTCGAAAATTCGAAGTAATGTTCGAAAAAACTTTGAAGCTGTTAAAATAATCTCAAAATTGGGGATATTCACAAAAATATAATTTTAGTACTTTTCGAGGCCAATTTCTTACATTTTCTAATTTCGAAATAAACGTCGAATAAATTTTAAAGCTGTTAAAATTATCTCAAAATCGTGGAGATTCACAAAAATATAATTTTTGTTCCTTTTTCTTACTTTTTCCAATTTCGAACAAACAAATTTTGAAACGAATTCGCAGTACGAATAATTTGATTGTGTTCCATTCGACGAATTTACGCAACGATTTTTTATCGATTAGTTCGTCGTGCTATACGAAATTCGTGTTTCGTCCCAATTGTGCGTATACCATTAAGCTGTGTTATAATTTCTTCCTTCAGTGCTGCTCAATTCTTTGGAAAAGTATCCGTTGGTCTCTGGGTTTCGACCAAGTTTTTAAAAATTTGTTGCTCTATGTAATCTAAACTTTTACAACTACTTTTAATTCCTAATTAATAAATATATTGCAATAATTAAAAATTTTATTTTTTCAACTGATAATAATATTAAATGGAATTCTACAATGTTTTATTAAATGACGAATTTATATAAATACTTAATTGCTATAAAAAAATTACCCAAGAAAATGAAATATTTTTTGTGCTGCTTATCATAAGCTATTTATTTGTTATAATTATATTTATGTCTAACGATAAATTTCTTTATAGTTTAGTTAGTTTGTGGTCAAGGTACAAAAATAATAGAAGGAAAAAATGTAAACATAAAGTCCAAAGATCTTTAAAATGAAATGTTGCGAAGTGGTATAATAAAGGAAAGTTTTTAACTGGAGGAAACTAACACTATTTACATTTATCATTAGATTTTTTTTACTTTTTTTTAAATGAACGATTTAAAGAACTATAGTTTAGATCTAGTAATAACTACCTAGTTTATTGTATGTATCTCTCCGATTAAAGTATTAAGTATTTTTTCAATCGTTTCAATGCCATGTTGTCTGCCTAGTTAGCATAATTATCAAAATTAAATTATTATCTAATAATGCAGCTGTTTTAATAAATTGGTCCATTAATTAATAGAAATTATAATGATGCAATTTGATAACAGTTTTCCTTCATTAATTGGGTTACCGGACTTTGAACATGAATCACGTTTTTCAATTATTTTAAATAATGCAGTAATAGTATGTATGTACATAAGAACGACTCACTTTATATAGAAAACAAAGAAAAGTAAAACATCACTACATTCCACTTTTGAGGGGTGGACCTTTATCTATATTTTCTGCATCGGTCTAAAATTGAATGTATACGTTGATGTGGCAACGCATTTTATGTACATTCAGCTTTAGAGTAAATTCTGCTAATTTTCGCATTAACAAATTGAGTCCAAAAGAAATAATTTTTGTTTGACAATGACTGACTAATACAGATTTAGGTTTTATTAGCAGATTGTAAATAAAATATATACATATTTTGATAACAAGTTAATAGAATTTATGACAAGTGAGTGACAGTAATTGCTACATTTTTAATAATAAATATTTTGCTTTAAAAATTAATAATATACAATATTTATAAATTAATTTAAAGTTTTTGCCACTTTTTATGAAATCTTTTGCAAAATGACTAAAATTTGTGATTTTTCACTGCATGGGACCCTTTTAAAAAATCATATATTTTTATAAATTTTGAGATTGAATCTATTCATTCCTTGATTTTAGTCATCTAATATTGACGTTAGGATAAAAAATTTGAAACATTTTATCTTAGAATGAATTAAATTATAATTTTCTGAGGAAATATCAGTATTTTGGGCCGCCTTAATGTACATATATTCTCTGGGTCATTGATGTTTCAAAATGTCCGTCTGCAGAGGGAAGCAGCAATTGGCAGGAATATTGACAGAATATGAATATATAAAAATCTATTTCAATAAAGTCTTAAAACTCTAAGTTCCATTTTCTCAGCTTCCAATTATCGTTTATTTGAAAAATATTCTTTCTATTAATATTTTTACAACAATATGAAGCACTTTCCAAATTAACAGTTTATAGATTAGTCATTTGACTAGTCTATAAACAAGCCTCCCTATGAATTAGACAATAGACTACTCTATAAACTAGACAATATAGAGCATAGTCTATAGATTAGACATTAGAGTAGTGTATTGACTAGTCTATAGAACAGAATATACAAAGTCAAAATCATAGAATAGTCTATAAACTAGATAATAGAATAGTCTAAAGACTAGAAAGAAAATGTACCACTCTAAAGACTTGATAATAGGCTAAACTATAGGATAGCTGGTATCTAATCCAAATACTTATTCACAGACTAGAGATGTGATTTTCCGAAAAATTCCCTTTGTAAGCAACTTTTCGAAATTTTCCAACGGTACCAGAGTATAGTCAACTTTGACGCTTTTTCTAAATATAAAAGTAGTAAGGGCGTGTTTTTCGGATAAAGATAATTTACCTCTTAAGTTAAACCTAGTTTAATCTATACTTTGTGTTTTTCAGTAATCAGTTACGTTACTTATTATCTTAGTGTGTTATATACTGAGTGTTGTTGGCCAATTAAACCTAAGTTAGAATTGAGAAAATGCAATCAACAAAAACAATAAAATAATCAATTCGGAAGAAAAAATTAACTTTTTAAGTAAATAGTATTTTTTTACTTGTTTTACCAATATTATCATTGTTTTAACTTTTTATTTAATTTTTTTTTAAATTTTTCGTTTTACAAAAGTAACATTTGCAAAAAACTGCTGTATATTGTTTATGTTTTTGACTGAAAAAATGGCAATACTAACAAAGTTAACTGATCTTAAATCTATAACTGAAAAACACAATCATCGATCCCGCCGATCGAGTTTATTCTAACATCAAGTAGTAAGAAACCCGCCCTAAGAATTCTAAATCAAACATAAAGGAACTAAAGCTTCGTTCACATCCATCAAATCCTAATCTAACAAGTGTATACATATGGATGTACATATGTATGTATGTATGTATGTATGTATGTATGTATGTATGTATGTATGTATGTATGTATTTATGTATGTATGTATGTATGTAGTATGTATGTATGTAGTATGTATTATGTATGTATGTATGTTGTTATGATATGTATGTATGTATGTATGTATGTATGTATGTTGTATTTGTAGGTATGATGTAATGTATGCTATGTATGTATGTAGTATGTCTGTATGTATGTATGTATGTATGTATGTATGTATGTATGTATGTATGTATGTATGTATGTAGTGTGTATGTATGTATGTATGTATGTATGTATGTATGTATGTATGTATGTATGTATGTATGTATGTATGTATGTATGTATGTATGTATGTATGCATGTATGTATATTTTGGTTTCTTATAAAGATTCTAAGAAAATCCAACTGCGCGTACGGTTTTTATTTAGTATTGAAGTTTATTTGTTATTTGAAAAATACATAGATCCTAATTTGACCTTAGATCAACCCTTATAAACTTACCCCCAGAATGCAATAAGAATAACCAAATTTCATAAGGATCGGTGTATAATTTGTTATCTGTTGACTTTTTAGGTGTCACTACTTGAGTCAACCACCAATCGTTTCAAGGTACACATTTTTATTTAATTAATTACTTTATTAATTATAAGCTTTTAATTTAATAACAATTAATATTTGAACTTTGATTTACAATGCATATATTATCTTTGGGAAACAGTGTATTTATAGTAATTAAATCAAACTGCAATAAATAATTTAAATTAAAAGAAAATGCTTTATATAAAGACCTAAGATTACAATTTCAATGCGTATTTTATTGTATGTATTTCTTTTTAGCTTTTTATTAATTAAGTGCAACAACAATAACAATAATTGCAGCAAAAAAATATTTAATAACAAAAAGATCAAGGTACAAATCATCAACAATAATAAACAATTAAAATGCTCCTTTTTAAACGTTTGCAAATTGCAATCAGTAAAAGAAATAAAATACATCTACAATCACACACACACACACTCTCTTTCTTTCTCTTTCATATGTAAACAATTGCTTTCCAATAATTATTTAATCTATTTTTTTTGTTTTTGTTCAATTTGTGACGATTTGATTTCAATTGACGTTTGCTTGTTGTATGTTTGTTTGTGTAATTTACCATCTGTTAATGCACTTTGTTGCAATAATAAAAAATAACAACAACTTTATAATTGTTTTTAGTTGTTTTTCTTCTTGTTCTTTTTTATGTAAAACAATCGACTTGAACTAATAGCTGACCATTGTTGTCATTGCCTTACTCACTAATTTACCTTTAAGAGAGATTGTTTTTGTTTTGTTAATGATTTTTAAATTACAAATGAGTGTCGAAAAGGTAAATGAATTACAATTTACTCGAAAATAAATCCATAGTAATACAACAAACAATTATAAACAGGTAGTAAAGACATGTTCCTCATTTCGTGTACTTTAAACAACAATAATAAAAATAGTTGTAAAATATTTTATATTTTTGCATACACGGTGTGTCTCTATGACCTTTAACAGATTGTTTTTGTTGAATTTTTAATATATGTGTATGTATAACAAAAATTTATCGTTTCTAAATTGTTTATGTTTGTAGAGTGTAACTAATTTTAGTATTAATACCCTTAGAGGTGTGAATTTGTAAATCTTTTAATACTTACACTTGTGAGCAGATAATTAAGTCAAGTCAGTGTTACTATACTATTGAATTCTTAAATTTTTCTGGAAATTCCAGTAAATCCAGTTCAAATACTTCTTAATAAATGACATTCACTATTACCAAACTTACATATGTACGTATCTGTTGATGTAGGGCGTGTTTTTTTGGATTAAGATAATCTCTATTCTTTGTTTAAACTTAGTTTAAAATAAATTTTTTAATAACACACGGCAACAAAATTAAAAAATGGATGCTCAGACACCAAAGTATAATCTTCTAATGGATTGAGCTGTGCTGAATGCGAATCACATCAGGTTTTCGATATAAAGTGAAACCCCCAAGTTTTTGGCTGGTTTTAATCCCTAGGATACAACATTTTGAATATCTGATGTCTGATATGGATTCAGATCAATCCTTTGGTCTTTGGATAACAAATTTGTTGGACTGTGCAATCTATGTTTAACAAAGTATCATTGGTCACAATCTCTTAAAAAGAAGAAGAAGAAACCAATTTTAAATTCTTAATTCATTTGGAAAAAAACTATATCAGTTAGTTTATACTTTCCGTAACGTAACAGCTGATTCCTGTTTTTCATACAAAGATCCAACGTCAAACTCACGGTCATACTAACGTAGGCCGATAACGAATCAGCTGATTTATCTAAAAACGTATCTTTTAAACTAAATGAGCGTTAAGAATTCCATCCTAAGGGCGGGGTTTTCTGATAAAAATAATCTACATTCTTTGTTTGAACCTAGTTTAATCTATATTTTGAGTTTTTCAGTAATCACTTACGTTATACAATCAACAAAAACAATAAATTAATCAATTCAGAAGAAGAAAAACTTAGTGTTTTAAGTAAATAGTATTTTTTGATTTGTTTTATCAATATTCTTATTGTTTTAAATGTTTATTTTACTTTTTTTTCTAAAAAATGTCATTTAACAAAAGCAATATTTGCAAAAAACAGCTGTTCATTGCTTATATTTATGACAGAAATGTTGGCAATACTAACAAATTTAACTGCACTTATATTCCGCCTAAATTTATTCCGAGTTTAATCTAACAACAAGTTAACCCACGTTTAACTGAGTAGTAGGAAACCCGCCCTTAATCTAACAGCAAGTTAAGCTACGTTTAACTGAATAGTGAGAAACCTGCCTTTGAACCAATATTTATTGGAAAAGTCAATATTTGTTAACTTAACTTTCTGTTAATCAATTTCTAACATTTGGTAATTTGCAACGTTTCCATTTTTCCCATAACGTGCCGTCGGATGTTGGATGGGTCATTTACCCACAGTTTTACAACTATAGTTTCAGTTAATGAACTTAAGTGAATAAAATTTTGTGTTATCAGTTTACAGAATGACATGTTCAGCAATAAATTTTTATTGTCTGATTTTTACTACCCAAATTATAATGAAATGCATTATTTAAACTCAGCACGTTTGACTAATAATAAATCGATTGAATTTACAAGTGATTTGTGGTCGTATTTCTTTTGTGTATTGATCTAATTGAAATTGAGTTATAATTCAATATAACTAGTACTGTGAGTTACATATACATATAGTTATTTTATAATATATTGTTAACATTTTGTAGTTTTTTTTTTTTTTTTTTTTTTCAAATTGTTTAGTAATTATCTTGTAATGTTTAAATAAATTTGTTAAGTAAATTTTAACTAATATCTATATTTTGTTAGAATTTAAGTTGATCAATTAAAGTAATTGATTTTTAATTGATTAATTTTATATTTTTATCAATTACATTATCTGGACTGGTATCAGGTAGTGGTTTCTAGAAGATTGAGAGGACTTTTTTTATTTAACAAACTTATAATAGCTTCCTAATTATTAAATCATTAAAACTAAAAGCAGTTGTATCTGTAATTATATTACTATTCACATCTAATTATCATTAATTTAAATGAACTTTAAAACGTGTCATTAAAAAATTAAATAACTAATCCCTTTCTATTCTACTAATAATTAACATAATTAACTACTAAGTACATAATAATTTTGCAAAAATTATTTACAAAAAAATTCCAGATTTTATTTAAGAGCAGATAGGGTACAGAGATCAAATGAGAAATAATTTGAAATCTTAATGTTATTTAAACATGTTTCACTCCAGTACTAATTATAATTTTAAAATACATATTTGTTTCTAAATGCATAGTAATAAGGGCAAACTAAGGTCGATACTTGTTTTAAATTAGAAAGAAATGTCTGTGTTTAAAATTGAATTTATAATGAGACATTTAAACGTTTTAAACAATTACTCTAGAATGGAGGAATTCTTTTACAACGGAATAACAAAGTCCACTTTGGCATATGAAATACTGTCAACTGTAAATTAAAAACGTGTTTTTCAAAATTCATTCATTAAAAAAACTTGTATAGGTATTTTCTTAGAATTCCTTTTAAAGTTGCTGATGAAGTATAAAATGTTGCACTTTGAAATGGTTTAGCAAATTTAACGACACTTTTCAAAGTCAAGGTTGAATTTTATTTGTTTAGATATTTAATTAGTTTTGCACGTTTTTAATAATAATTTTTTTTAGCATCACATTAAAGTCTAGCTTTAAGTTTATTAAACTGTAAGCAATTATATGAATTTAGTTTGAAATGCAAATAAAAATGCTATTCATAAACTGATGTAATTTACGGTAGATAATTAAGAATGTTTAGCTGGAACTAAATTGGAAAATTTTATTTAAAAATACTTTGTAATTGATAAATTATTACATTTTTGCAATAAAATATTTGCTAATTGAAAAAAATTAATCAATCAATTCTCTCAAGGCACCTGCCGATAGTGTCTGTACGATCGAGGGTCTCCTATGACTTTACCTGGTTTAGGCATTAAAATAAGCTTTTGCTTTTTCTAGTTAATGAGGAATGTTCCGACATTAAGACATTTCTGGAATATTTTTGCTCAATCACAATCTGATTGTTAGTTTGAGGGTTGGAATCTGGGCCCCGTGACTTTTTGTCACGAATCTTGGAGCATAAATTTAATACTTCTTCCTCTGTTATTACTATTTCATTGCGATTAGCAGGTTGTGATGTATGATTCTCGGGTTCTCCTTCTGGGAATAGCATAATAGCTATCTATCTATCTATCTATCTATCTATCTATCTATCTATCTATCTATCTATCTATCTATCTATCTATCTATCTATCTATCTATCTATCTATCTATCTATCTATCTATCTATCTATCTATCTATCTATCTATCTATCTATCTATCTATCTATCTATCTATCTATCTATCTATCTATCTATCTATCTATCTATCTATCTATCTATCTATCTATCTATCTATCTATCTATCTATCTATCTATCTATCTATCTATCTATCTATCTATCTATCTATCTATCTATCTATCTATCTATCTATCTATCTATCTATCTATCTATCTATCTATCTATCTATCTATCTATCTATCTATCTATCTATCTATCTATCTATCTATCTATCTATCTATCTATCTATCTATCTATCTATCTATCTATCTATCTATCTATCTATCTATCTATCTATCTATCTATCTATCTATCTATCTATCTATCTATCTATCTATCTATCTATCTATCTATCTATCTATCTATCTATCTATCTATCTATCTATCTATCTATCTATCTATCTATCTATCTATCTATCTATCTATCTATCTATCTATCTATCTATCTATCTATCTATCTATCTATCTATCTATCTATCTATCTATCTATCTATCTATCTATCTATCTATCTATCTATCTATCTATCTATCTATCTATCTATCTATCTATCTATCTATCTATCTATCTATCTATCTATCTATCTATCTATCTATCTATCTATCTATCTATCTATCTATCTATCTATCTATCTATCTATCTATCTATCTATCTATCTATCTATCTATTATCTATCTATCTATCTA